>NC_091821.1:377099697-377194697 GCF_038994185.2 Dermacentor albipictus
CCTGCCATACTGCGCATGCGTGAGAGCCGCGTGACGTCATGAGAGGCGCAGCTGCACTTTACCCTTGGCGCCAGCAACGCGACGCAACTGACGCTCCAGGCGTTTAACCTTGTGTTCGGTGCTGTCGTCCGTCAAGTTCGGAATGCCTGTTCTGGGACGCTTCCCGCGTATGGCGGTCGCCCCCGTAGCGCCTGTTTTATCTTCAGCTGTAGTGATCTCGGTGCTGTCACTCATGTCTTCCTCTTCGCTTGCTTAAGAGAAAGCTTTAGCTCGGGCCCAACTCCGACGCGGCCTTTTCAAATACATGTAAAACGCAAAAACGTTTTAAAGTGAACGCTTTACTGGCCCTGCACTTGCGATTTCGCCATCGCCATGCTCCGAGGAGGCACATGACGTCACACCGCGTTCCACGTCGTTGCGTTCGTCTCCGCTCGCTTCGCCAGCTGCATCGCATGCCTGATAACATGTCGGAGGATTGAAAAGGAGAGCTCGCGTGCCCCGCAACCACAGTTGAGGCGGCAGTATGGACGGCGACAATTCTGATAAGCAGGAGGAGGCCGGAATCGACATCGGGACGAGATGAAGAGGAAACGAATCGTCCAGGAAACAGACGAACAGCGTGCCGAACGACTGGGTAAACGCCGCAACATAGCTAGACAACCAGACTAACCTGGACATGCAATCAAAGTTAGCCAAGGCTAACCATGCCATGCCTTAGCTTTCGCTACGTATATCCTGGCATAGCCGAGGTAAGCCACTGCCATTTTTTCGACAGAGTTTTTGGCTAGGTGACAAACATAAGAAGCGATAACTGCTCCAGCCAGAGGTAAAGAAATCCCCATCGTTTCTAGACCGGCTCGGTCCCTTCTTCAGTGGGTGACTGAAGCGGCCTAATGAACAGCGTCCTTTGAGCGTCTGTCTTCTTTGTGGTCTGATTCCTCCTGGTTCTGGTGGTGGTGTTGGCGCCAAGTGTTGGAGCTTGAGGTAAGGCAGCCTTCCGGGCTTCAAAGGCCCTCTTCCATTTTGGGTCACTTGCAAACTCTTCCGGCGTAATATTTTCTTCCTCGACACAGTAAGCCATCTCCATGGCGCTGAAGGGGGTCAAATCAGACGCCGGTAGGCCAAGGCCTAACCGGCTGTCGCGGTGAGGCGCTCGTGGTGTTAGGCATAAACTAGACATAGCGCGGTCAGAAAGTTTGGAAAAAAGGTGAAAACGGGATGCGGGCATCTTCACTGACCTTTGGGGACCGGTTTCAGGCGGTTTCGGCGAAATATCCCTCTTTTCGGTGAAAAATTCACGGAGCTGATGTCAGGTGCGTTCGCTCTGCTCCGCCACCTGGTGGCTTTCCTGATTCCTCCTCTCTGCAGCGCCACGAAGGTGTCTGGCAAGTATGAACTTGCGACTTCCTGGTGCCCTGACACTAAACAAATTATGGTCGATCCCTTTTTCACAGGATTCAGTAGAACGCGAAAGTGAAACCTTTCGTCACACAAGCCGTCGATTGCCGGCAGCGGAGCCCTGCGTAAATCTGCCATAAACCACAGGCGTTCGCAAACCGTACAAGTGAAACCGAACGGGTTGTTAGTAAACCTCTTCGTGAACTCACGGTCCGCTACAGCGAAAGGTTCACGATATGCGGGTCGGCGACGGTGTTGCAAGTTCGTTTGGCGCGCGGCTTCCTGCTGGCGAGCGGCGTTCCGCTGCCGAGTCGCTTCGGCGAAGGTACGAGCATTTTGGTCCGGCTCCGCAGCGTCTTGGGATGCCGGTTGATTTGCGCCGGGCTCAGTTTCAGGAATGCGGGTGACAGAGTTCCCCGCGTGAACCGCGAACGCGTGAAGGCGTTCTCCTTCACGCTGGCGTGTCTCTCGCTGGACCAAAGCGAAATTCCCCCGTCGACGTCGTTGCCTTTCTGCGCTGCTTAGCGCAGCACTTTTCTTAGTTAACGCCATCGGCAGCGAAGCAGTAGGTGGCGCGTAAGCACTGTTGATTCATGTTGAAGCTGCACTCCGTAGGGGACGAAGCTTCACATGCAGGCTAATCCGACGCGAAAGACAAACCACGTGTGGAAAATGCGTCGTCACCACAGCAGAAGGCCTCTGCCCCATGCCACATCCCGCTTCGCTGCTTCCAAATGGCGGCGCGATCCCTGTCAAACTATAGGGCATATATCAAGCGTTCGCGCCGACTTTACATCCATTACAGGGAGTTGATGGTGGACCCCAGCATAAAACACTTTCGTGTTAAAAGTTCAATGACCAACAGACCGTATATTAAGGCATTTGGCGCTCGCGAATTTTGAGTCGTATCAATACGAATATTTATACGAATATATGAATAACTCCCACAAAGTTGCAGCGTTTGAGTGGGACAGGGTACATATATGGATATGACCGCTGTCACTACACCGCGCATAACCTGGCACTCCAGTAAAGCCTTTATACATGCAGAAAAGTGTGCCGGGCACACAATTTCGATCACAACAGCTTTTGAAAATTAGTGATGAAGTACGTTTTTTTTTCGCCGCCAATCACCACCAGCAGGCACGTCTAGTTCAGCCGACAGGTTGTTCTAAGCGCAGCCGGCGGTGACAAGGAATATTTCTGCTGTCCTCGAGAGGTTCTCCAACGATTTTATCTTGCTATTTTCACTCAAGAATGCGCGAAATAGACGGCGGTGGCGGTCTAGTGGCACTTCAGATTAATTGAGGGGCACCAGGTCTCTCATTAATTACTTCACGTTCACGCTACTCTCATCGCGCCGCTGATGGCGACTGTAAAGCTCTGTCTATTTAAACTTTGCTACAGCAGTGTTCGATGCTGCAGACCCAAAGGGTTGAATTACAGTAGAAACGATAACGAGTAAAGAAAAAAGGACTTTCGAATGAAAAGCATGCTGTAGTCTAAAGAGGCGCATGACGGGTTCAGGCGAGTGCCACTTAACAAATTTCTTGCTGCGCCACCTAACTGGATCTGGATCAGCGCCTGAGTTACATACGTACGAAAACGGAAGAAATCAATTTGACAACAGCCAAAGTTTCGGCAAGGGGCTAAGTAACTGCAGAGCAGAGTAAACATTAGTTAAGCATATGAATAAAATCTTGCTGAACAACAACAGTACAGCAATAGTAATGACGCTGAAGCAAATTCGCCCGCAGCCTGGAATAGGAGTTATGTACCAGTCAAAGCTTGGAGAATCGATTTGCGGCATGCTTCAGCAGGTAAGGTTCTTAATAACCACAACATTTTTTCAAAGCTTAATTTCTTCAAAAATTTATTAGACCTTGGTGCCTCTGACATAACTTAGGAAGAAGAAAAGCTTGTATGGCTGCCCATCTTTCCCAATCACGTATTGAATTTTTCAGAAAAAAGGACAAGACGTGACCCTATCTAATTTCCTTTCCAAAAAGAAGAAGATGCTTCGCAATGACAACCCTAATGCAAATGCTTCGTGAAGAAATGAACGTGAGTGACACAGCTTGGGATGCGGAGAAAGCATAATAAAAAATAAATCGCAGATCTGTGCCAATCAGAGCGCTACTCATTCATCAAAGCAAGTGAAGCTTATAGATACGAAGACAGTAAAGTGAAGGCAGGAAAGTAGAGGGTGTAGATGAGGTATGATAGAAAGTAGTATGCGCCGAATCACCTGTTCTATTCTACGATCACTCCAACTTGATCAGTGTCGCTGACAAGCGCACAATAGCTCCCAAATCATATATATATATATATATATATATATATATATATATATATATATATATATATATATATCGTAGGAAGCCAACGCATTACCACACCAAGGACAGCAGAGGAAAATTACACGTACTTAATAATTGAATTACGGAGATGACAAATTAATGGAAATGAATGTGAATGAAAAAACTCAGTGGCCATCCACTCCGTGCAGAAAGATGACCAGCTAAGCTGTGTATGCGGGCCCCTTAATAGCGAACTGCACCTCCGCCGCATGCTGGCTTGGTATTGCAGTGCCTTCGAGATCGGCCCACGTATGGGCAGCTTTGTATGAGCAGTATGGACGCTTCCCCCAGAATTGTGTGCTTATGTAGACACATATGGGGCCCTATAACATAAAACTATTCCAATATGTTTCTATTCCAATTTCCTGACGTCATATTTGCGTAACCACCGACGCAAGCACCGGGCGGTCACCCATAGGGATGTCTGAACAGACCAATCAAACGCTTTCCTCGTTCATAGGAGGTCCCTTTTGTTTGCTTGAAAAACGAATAACATTGCCTACACTGAGCGGCTTGTTGTATCTAATTGGGTGACAAGAGGCGAGGAGAACGCGCAAGTGGAGAGGGATTCACTAGGGCAGAGCCAGTGTACTGAACACCGATAACCGGATGAAGAGGGTGGAGCCGGCGTCTGCGATTGGTCGGCTTTCCCTTACTTAGCTTGTGGTGGCTGGTCGAAAGTCGCGGCGGCATGCAACGGAAGCTTAAAAATGACGCCAAAATTGACCCTCAGCAAAAAAGAGTTGGCAGAATGAGGTAGTAAACGTGTCGAAAGTGCTTAAAAACGTTACACGGTCACGCAAGAAGTTTTATTATACGCAAATACACCCATGCTCTCCGGCAGGTGCGAGTAGCCAGCGTCTCAGCGATCGGCGGCAGCTATCTTTTATTCCTTTCGGAACGGGGCAGCCTGCGGCTATTCCGAAAAAAATTCAGTTTTGTTCGGCATATTAATGCATCTTTATCGCGTACACGTCACTATGACGCGGTGAGTTCGTGCGGTTTTGTGACGTCGCGTGACAGGCAGGTGAAGTGGGTGCAGCCCGAAAACTTTTTACCAATAGCCGAGGGCTAATGGCGAAAAGGGGTCGAATCAGAAATAACTGTTTTTCTTTTTTCTTTGAAATCACGCATAATCAGTGTGCGCACATCATATCAGATGGGGAGGTATTGCGGTTTTTGTAACGTCGCGTGACAGACAGGTGAAATGGGGGGTGGTCGAAAAAAGTTTTTGACCAATCGCGAAGGGCTGATAGCAGAATTGGAATAGAAAAGTTTGGAATAGTTTTACGTTATAGCGCCCATGGACACTATCCTGGGGGAAGCAGCCCTTAACAGCTTCACTGTGAAAAAAAACAACTGGCCTCAGATGGGGCACAAACCCACGTCTTCGCATTGCGCGTGCGATGCTCTCACCAACTAAGCTACCACAGCGCTGTTTTCCCATCCACTTTCCGGAGTACTTATGCTTTAGTACTAGAACTAACCCTGGAAGTGCTAGCCAGCACCACCACACACAAATCTTGGCGTAGGATGTGGAACGTTCCTTTCTTTATCGCAGACGTCACGTGTACGGGATCTTTTAGGGTGAAGACAACTGGTTAATAAACCACGCATGATACCTTAAGGCATCAATGCTGCCGAATTCGAGGCCTCGCTATGTAATGAATTAGCAGAATGAAAAATGAGGGCCTGGTTTATTGGACATATCATAAGCCAACAGACAGACACCAATGGCAGAATAGGGGAAATTGCCCACGTATATACAAAGTTTCCCACCTAATTTTACACAAACTTTAAAAATATGCAAATGCCGCGTAACTGGACAGAACAAAGGTAATGTAGTTTGCCGTCGCTCGGAGATACTCAAGTTATCTTTATTTCATTCCGCCTGATTAGATAATTACTCTTAATAAACTATTCAACTTCTCAAATAATATACTTAGAAGAAAACTATCAATGCGAAAATTAAGGAGTGAGATGAAAAACTACCGATAAAGCTTTCTGTTGTTCAATATGCGCAATATAAAATTGCTTTCCCGATAGTGAAAGAAGCCCGCAAATGCACGCGAAACTGCCGCAGCACTTTTATGTAGCACTTATTGAGCAACAGAAAGCTGTATCGGGAGTTTTCCATGGTGTGTATGTGTATGTGCGTGTGTGCGTGTGTGTGTGTCCATGCGAAAGCGTGAATATACATAGGCGTTCTGCATGCATCGTGGTTTGAAACTGCACAGCACACAGCAATCAATTGCAGAGCTTATCCAGGCCGTCTTCAGTGAAAAATGTCTAAAACAGCTTTTGGTACTCATAGCCCATTTCTTGCATCGTCCAAGGCTCCTAGAAGAGTTTCCTTAAAATGAGACGGCGATTCTCAAAGTGTGGTTCCTTCAGTCACCTACTACAGGCATACTCCGAGCAAAGGGTGAGTAGTCTCATGGGCAGAAGAGATGCAACAGTCAGAATTATCTCCATTCTCTTTTTTTTATTTCGTATTTAGCAAAGATAACAAAAGCATAAATGTGCTGTGGCATCGCGTGACAGCCCGTATTTGTTCGCAGTGAATGTGTTAATATTAAGATTTCGAGCCGACTTCATACTTAAACATACGTTCCAGTATAGCAAGAAATGAAACACGCCCATAGTAAAAATGTCGATACATGACTACCGTAACGATGCTAAGAAAGGAACGAAACCCAAGTGAACGTGAGCCTTGAATCTGTTTCCTACGATGGCAGTATTTCCGCGTAAGGGAAATACGCTTCCCCCGTTTCGGCCTGTGATTCATTATTCAGCGTTTCCCTCTTTAAAAAAAGAACTAAACTTGCGCGCATTTGGAGCTATTCAGTATGCTATAAATACTTCGAGCTTACCTTGGATTTGGTGTGGCATAAAGGAATAGCTTGTACATTTTTCTGTTTTGATTGTAACAAAAAGAATTCGTGAGTGACTTGAGTGAGTGCGTAAGGTGACCTACCTAGTCCTTCTCAAAGTAGTTCAGTTGGGCGACCTACCAATAAAAATTGAACAAAAAATCTTTGCATCACACTTTTGCGAAACTGCAGCACAACAACGCTTCTCTTGAAGATATCATGCAAGTAACAACGTTGACCTATGCTTGAGTGCTTAGTTGCCGTTCGACGATTGCAATACGTTGTGTTGAGAACCCCTTCTGTGTTAGGATGAGAAATCTGGGACATTGACCGCCGAAACTCGGAATGTTCTCCCTTGTTGACTTATATCACTTCATTCACAAACTTTCTAGTTTAAATCACCGTATAGTTGCTTCGCAGCTCTATCTACATCTACTTCATTAATTCCCACAGGAGCTAAACCGATGAACCAACCGACGGAATGCCGGATGAATCAGTCATTTGCGTTTCCTCTCCTTATTAATTGTAGAACGACATGAAGGAATGCATAAACAGAACGCCAAGCACAGACGGCACCAAGCTATAATGCGAGTGAGTACCCCTGCAGCGAAATGCCCCGGACATCGTTCCCCGACCAAGCAATTCAGTGCGTACAGTGGTTGCTCGAGTGCCTTGCTTCCGGGCATTATGGATGCTAATGGACCAACGCGAAAATGAGGCTCGAGCTACCATATTTTGAGCCACTTCCTGCACGGCCATGGCACGGTTACCGGGAACTGGATTACCGCTCTGGAAATGAATGACACGCTAGACTGGAAGTGATCCGAGTCAATTAACCAAACCGTCTGCCTGCGGTAATGCGCAGGGCAAGAAGGATGGCCTGGAGACACTTCGGGCTGATTAACACGGAAGCTGGTGCCATATCAATGCGCTTAACTTCCGGCGACGCGCTCACTCTTTGAGTTTAGATAGTGGCTCCGCTCTTTGTCTCGTGAACTCTGTGTGCTGCCGGGGGACGAATGGTGTATGCTCAGTTAGACTGACAGAAGTGGAACTTCGGTTCTTGCCTCGTTGTTTATCCAGATGAAATTCCGATAGCTCTTCTTTTGCATTTTTCCGGTACGCTGTGACGAAAACGTGATTTATGGAGAGAATCAACGTTTTAGCGACATTTACCATATTATTTTCGTTCGTTCTTGCGAGATACCTTATTGCTGAGTTGCCTTTGGTGCAAACAAGTGGAAAACTGGGCGTAAAGTCCATTCAATAAATAAAAAGTGTGTATATTTAAGGATTCCAATGGTTCACTCGCAGCCGCTCAGTCTTTTATGATATCTAGCGGTCGTGGTTCGGTCATACCGTGTAAGCTACATTGCAATTATTTTTATAGGATGCAATTTTTCAAGGCGTCGTGAACGATGCCGTCTTCTTTTTCAAACATTTAACATTGAGAAATGCGCCACTAAAACATATTCGGGCTAAGGTAGGACATATCAGAAAGTAAGAACTCAGTCATGTTGCAGGTGTACTTCGTTCCCAGCATTTATTATTGCCGAAAAGAGCATTTATTATTGCCAAAAAGATAGTAATTAAACTTGTCAGTTGGCATCATCGGTGCTTTAATAGCGGTCGTCACAGTATGCCTCTGGGAATACCTAGCCCTTTTCATTCACGCTTTCATCATCATCGCTGACAGCGCCTCCTATGTTGCTTTGCTTTCTGACCCACAGTTATTTTCTGCCATTCTTCCAGGCTTAATCCTTGAACTTCGGGGTACGTTGATAGGCGTTCGTGTGTAAAATGATGTGCTGTTAACATAAATTCGAACGCGAACATGATGGAAACAACTGAAATGCAGCCTTGAGTTTCCTGGTTTGTCTGAATTTTGCAATGGTGTCTTAATTCTGGCCCCGTAATGGAAATTTCGCACTACGTCATGCTTAGATACCTATTAGAGAGTGCTTGAACGTCGAATTCTTGTGTTCTCTGGTGTAACAGGCATTCTGACTAATGTGTAGCCTCCTTGCGTATCAGTTAAATGCTGGTATAGTTCATAAAGTGCATCATGTTCTCCCTTCCCCTGCCCCCTCCCCGTCCTCCTCAATAAAAAGAGAAAAAAATATTACAGGATCCTTCTCACCATGAATGTCGACGTTCATGCTTGAAGTGTGAATGCATCTGCGTGCCTCTCTCGCGTTTATTTCCCGCGCAATTCAGCGGCACCGACGTGAAGTTCGTGCCTGGCGCATGTGTATATATATTCAGAAAACTTTGTCTGAACACATAAATGTGCACACTGAGGTATTCTGCGAATATTGGCTTATAGGCATGGGGCATTTTTGTGAGCGTAACAAATTGCACTGCCACACCATTTCAGGTTGAGTACAGAGACTTAGCTATTCGAATATATTGGAACAAGCTAGAAATAAATAGAAATTTATCACATTTGTAGTCTATTTTCATAACATAAATAAAAATTTATCCCTGTGGAAATCACGGGCGCTTTACCGTAAAGCTATTCCAAACTTTTCTACTCCATTTCTGTAGTCAGCCCTACGCGATTGGCTAAAAGCTTTTTTTGGACCACCCCCACTTCACCTGTCTGTCCCGCGAAATCACGCAAACCGCAATAGCTTCCCATCTGATATGACGTGCACACACTGATTATGCATGATTTGACCGAGAGAGAGAGAACTAAACTTTTATTTTCCGAAACGGTAAACCGAGTCAGAACCCGGTTCACCCTAGGTGGGAGGATTCCTTATTCCAAGAACCCTGTGGCTTGGGCTGCCTCTTTGGCCCGGGCGACGAGACTGCGTTGGTCGTCCAGGTCATCGGAGGAAAGCTTGGCCTCCCACGTTTCGGTTATGGTATGGATCTGCGGTGATTTGGGGCGCTATTCTTGTGCTTCTATGGGGCGGCTTTCTTTGGAGTCGTCTTGTGGAGCTTCTGAGGTAGGGTCTGTGGGTGTGCCACGCAGTGGGCAATCCTGGACCATGTGTTGCAGGGTGTCTGGAACGTCGCAATGGGGGCATATGTACGAGTACTGCGTAGGATACAGTCTGTGCATGATTATTCCATGCACGTAGGTGTTGGTCTGTAGGCGGCGCAGGATGACTTCTTCCTCCTTGCTTAGATTCTTGTGTGGCAAAGCGTACGTTCTTCTGCTGAGTCGGTGGTGTTGCAGAAGCTCCGAGTACTTTAGGGCGATGTCATCAACGTTGGTGGCCGGCCTAGTGTGGGATTGCAGGAAAGCCCGGCTGGTATGCTCGCGGGCAGCGGCGTGTGCCGCCTCATTTCCTGTCATGCCCTGATGGCCTGGGACCCAGTCAACGTAGGTGTCGGGGAGCGGGGCGCGTGCGATGTGATTTCTTAGTATCTTGAGCGCTGTTTCTGATACGCGGCCTTTTTGATAGTTGCGAGCTGCTGCTTGGGAGTCTGTTAGTATTACTGCTACTTCAGGGCAAGTTGTTATCGCTAGAGCAATTGCCGTTTCCTCTGCAGTCTCAGGGGCTCTTGCTCGGATGGTGACAGCTGCAAGTTCTTTGCCTTGGTGATCCGTGACGCTTAGGGCAAAGGCGTTTCGTTTAATATACCGGGCAGCATCGGTGTACCTCGTATGAGGGTCTCTCCCGTATTTCTTGCTGAGTGCGCGGATTCTGCTTTGGCGACGCTCCTTATGATAATTTGGATGCATATTGCGCGGTATACTTGCAACGCTGATGCAGTCCCGGACTGCAGGTGGGATTCTTGCTTTCTGGTCTGTGTCTGCAATGTAGCTTTCACTGTAGTTGAAGTAGCGCAAAACTGCACGTCCGGTAGGTGTGAGCTTGAGCCGCTCTAGTTGGCTGATCCTATGAGCCTCGACAAGCTCTTCCCATGTATTGTGGACGCCGAGCCGGAGGAGTTTCTCCGTTGATGCCATGGGTGGCAGCGTCAAGGCTACTTTGATTGCCTTTCGAATGACGACATTGAGTTTTTTTATTTCTGCCGGCTTCAGCTTCAAGTAGGGAGTTCCGTAGGTGATACGGCTAGTTAGGAGAGCTTGAATTATGCTAAGCGTGTCGTGCTCCTTGAGTCCGCTTCTTTGGTTTGTGATCCTCTTGACGAGGTGCGTAACTTGTGACAGTGTGCGTTGGAGACGCGGGAGAGTGGCCGCCCCTGATCCGTCCTTGTGGATGTGAAATCCGAGTACGCGAAGAGAGTCGACTGTAGGGATCTTGGTTCCGTTGAGCGAGACGCTAGGATCGGGTTCGATATAGTTAGGTGGTCTTCCTCGTGTCCGTGCTCTCAGGACAAGAAGCTCCGACTTTTCAGGTGCGCATTGGAGACCACAGTCTCCGAGGTATCTTTCGATAACATCTACGGCTTCTTGTAGATTGCGTTCTTGTTGTCCAGTAGTAGGTGCTTTGGTCCAGAGTGTGACGTCGTCGGCGTAAAGGGCATGGCATAGGTTTGGGATGGCGTTCAGTTGTTTCTGTAGCTTGATCATTGCGATATTGAAAAGGAGGGGTGAAATAACTGATCCTTGTGGGGTTCCTTTGTTGGGTAGCCGAAATTTATCGCTGCGGAGGTTGCAGACGCCTACTGTTGCTGTTCGGTGCGTCAAAAAGCTGCTGATATAGTTATAGATCCGGGCTCCGCAGCCTGTATCTTCGAGGTTGCGGAGAATGGCTTCGTGGCTCACGTTGTCGAATGCGCCCTTTACGTCGATTGCCAGGATTGATGATTTGCGTCTGTGATCGAGGTAGTCAAGCAAGTCTTCTTTGAGGAGCAGGAGTACGTCCTGCGTGGACAGATGCTGCCGGAATCCGAACATGGTGTGCGGCAAGTGTCCGTTGTCCTCGAGGTATGTTGTTAACCGGTCGTGCACCATGTGCTCGAGGAGTTTGCCCACGCAAGATGTGAGGGAAATGGGACGTAGGTTTCCGATGCGAAGAGGTTTGTTGGGTTTGGGGATCATGGTGACCTCCGAATGCTTCCAGGCTGCTGGTAGGTCCCCTTTTTCCCAGCAGTCGTTGTAGTACTGTAGCAGTGCTGTAGTGGCAGATTGCGGGAGGTTGCGTAAGAGCTTATTAGTTATTCTGTCCTTGCCGGGACTGGTGTTTCTAGTGAGTTTGGCTAATGCTGCGTGGAGCTCTGCCTGGGTGAATGGTCGATCGAGATCTGGGTTTGGTGTACCGCCGTACGCCTTTCGGGTGGCTGATGAAGTGGGCTTGTCGGTGCTAAGTTTTTGCTGAAGCTCACGAAGGAGATCATCCTCCGATCCAGCATGATTGTGGATCAGTCTGTGTAGATCTTGCCTCTGTTGCGTTTTGGTGCGATCGGTAGCTAAGAGAGCGCGTAGGAGATGCCAGGTTTTCTTGGTGCTTAGTGTCCCTTGTATGCTGTCACAAAAGGCGTGCCAATTTTGCCTGCTAAGTTGCTCCGCGTAATCTTGGGCCTGTATGGTGAGAAGGGCGATTCGTTGCTTAACTTTTCTATTGAGCTTTTGTCTCTTCCACCTCTTCAGGAGGCTTCTTTTGGCCTCCCAGAGATGAAGGAGATGCGGGTCGACTGCGGGGGTGTTGGTGCTTAGCTGGATGCTCTTGGTGTGGTTTTCTGCGGTGATGAGAAGGCCCTTGAGCCAATGGTCGATGTCGTCAATTGTTGTGTTGCCGCTGAGGTTGTCTCTGAAGGACTTCCAGTCTGTTAGTCGAGCAACTCCAGTCTTGTTTGGTTTCCGGTTGTGCGCGATGTCAAGTTGGATAATGTGGTGGTCGCTTCCGAGCGTCTCCGAGAGTCGACTCCACTCGGCCCAGTGGACGTTCGCTGTGAACGTAAGGTCCGGGCTAGTGTCCCTGGAGACACTGTTCCCGACTCTCGTGGCCTGCAATGGGTCGTTCCAGAGGGTTAGCCTGTGGTGTCGAGCAGTGTCGTGCACTCGCGCTCCCTTCTTCGTGGTGCTTGGATAAGCCCATGCTGTATGTGGGGCGTTGAAATCTCCCATTATAACAACTTGATGGCCTTTCGTGCGTTTTCTAAGTTCACGGACAAAGTGGTCGAATCCCGGAAGTTGATCACGAGGAGGGCTGTATATGCTGGCGATAAAGAGACTTTGCTGCGTTTTTCTGTCTGGTATGATCTCCACTAGGGTGTGCTCGATGGGGATGTCTTCTATTTCGTGTTCCTGCGTTGTGAGAGTTTTCTTGGTAAGGATGGCTGTGCGTTGAGTTTGTGCATGAGCGATGTATCCTTGAAGTCGGACGTTGTGGGTATTGGTTTCCTGTAGGGCAATTACATCAGGGTAGTCCAGTTTGACAAGTTCTTGTAGGTTTGCATACCGGGGACGGAAGGATCGACAGTTCCATTGCCAGATGCGCGGAGTATTTTGCGGGCTCTTTGTTGTGGTTTTAAGTGTCGCCATCATGAGGATCTTCAGCTTCACAGGCAGCATCATGGTTGGGTGAGATCGAGCGGGAGGCATTGCGATTGTTCGTGCGAGCCTTCTTTCTACCCTGCTCGGTCGTGTTGAGAAGGCTGTCGAGGTAGGACTTGGTGACATAATTGTTCTTTGCGTGTGCTATGAAATTGTTGACCTGGGCTGTTAGGCCGGTAACCTGGCTTGTGAGAGTGGCGACTTGATTCGCGAGGGTGGTCACTTGGGTGTTAAGGGTCGCAATCTTCTCGACGACAGGCTTGGTGATGTTTTCAATCAGGGCAAGGATGTTCTTTGTCAAGACGTCTTCGAAAGCCTGGAGGTGCTTTTGAACTCTAGCTTCGATAGCGGAATCAGCTGCATCCGTGGTTAGCGCTGTAAATGATTGATTGCTTCCATGTTCATATTCTTTGCATCTTTGGAATAGTCTGTCTATGAGACTTTGTTGATTTTGTAGCTTGCTCTCGAGGGCTCTTACGGCTACCGCTTCTGCCGATGCGACGCTGGCACTGCCTGAGCTGCCGGCCACTTCTGCGTAATTCAGGCGTTTTCGGGAACGCGATCGCGATCTTGATCGTGATCTTGACGTGGGTCTGTTATTTCTTGCGGTGCTACTGCAGGCGTTACTTGAGTTGGCGGCGCGTGCACTGGCCACTTCAGCGTAATTCACGCGTTTTCGGGAACGCGACCACGATCTTGATCGTGACCTTGACGTGGGTCTGCTAGTTGTTGCGGTGCTACTGGAGGCATTACATGAGTTGGCGGCGCATCCATTGGCAGCGCCTAGTTCAGGGAACTCATCGCGGTTGGAGCTCCATCGACTGTGTCGCTCTTGGATCCTGTTTTGCCATTGCTGTCTTACTTGGTAAGGCGGTGGGTTGGGCTTGAGCTTTTTCTTGCATTCTTTCCCAGCGGTTTCGTGCCCCTCTCCGCAAATCTTGCACGTGGGATGGCAGTCATGGTTCGGGGGTTGGTTTGTTTTGCCACATTTGTAGCAGAAATTTGGGGTTGGTTTTGGGCAAACGTCTTGACGATGTCCGAGGTTGCCACAGGTTCGGCAATACTGAACTGATTTGCGGTAGGGCTTGCATCGGTAGTCGCTGCTCTGATAAATGATGTTGTAGGGGACGTGTGGGCCCTCAAAATAGATGACCGCCGCCGTGGACTGTCCGAGCATGCGGGCGTTGAGGACTGTATAGCGTGCTGGCACTCGAATTCCGTCCATTAGTTCCGCACTGCAAGTCCCAGGCGTGATACCGTAGATAACACCTTTGCTGACATCTTCGGGTAGACGAGAGTTGGCTTTTACGTTGTAGATGTTGCCTCCAAGCTGTATGTTAGTGACCTTGGCTAAGTTTTGAGCATAGTTCTTGTTTGCTGTACTTGCAATGATGAGGTTTTCTTCTTTTTGCATTTGTACTCGCACGTTGTCATGGAATTCTTTTTGCAATATTCCGCTGGATCTTCCGATTGCGTGAGTGACTGCGACGAGTGACCATTTGGCGAGTTCAACGCCAGCTTGTGGGCGGTAGACAATCTTGATGTCGTCCAAAGGTAGCGGTGGCATTCTGGATTTGCGCGGCGGTGGCGGCATGGCTGGCTGTTGTGTGGATTGGGTCACTGCGGGGGCTTTGATGCGCGTGATTTCCTTCTTGCCTTTCCTTTCCCATGTCAGCCATTGGTCGTTGAGGTCTATGGTTCTGCCGCTGTTTTTATCGTAGGTCCAAGATTGCGCGACGTCGGCTTCTTCCGCTGAGTCTGTATGCATTGCGCTGGTTTCTTCTCGTCGTTCGCTTGACGTCGCGTCCGTCGCGGGTGTTTCTTGGCGCATCTCAAAGTCTGCTTGTCAGCCGCAGCGCCTGCGAGCGCCGAGCCTCCTCTTCGGCTCACAGTGCACGTGCCACGCACGTGCGGCAGCGAGCGCTGTCGAACTCCTTCCACGCGCACCGTGTGCCTGTTGCACGTGCGACGGCGGTTCGCCCCTGCGGGCCTGTGGGGTCTCGCGCGGCGTTAGGCTTAGCAAGGCACGGGATGGTCGGTGAAGATAAAGCTCGAAATCTTGACCAAAACGCACTCACTTTTAAAGTAGGTGGTATCCGCTGGTTCCTTGCAGCTTGCCGATTCTGTCGGTGCAAAATGAAAGGGGTGAGTGGCCTTTCTGTAGAAATGAGCGCAAGACGCAGGAGCCCATGTGAGGCACGTCAGTACTCCACGGCCCCCTAGCGGAGACTCCTGATTTGACCGAAAAAAGAAAAAAATGGCTGTGGCTTAGCTAAGGTTAAGCCCAGGATGCGAAGCCTACTAGCCTTTATTTTAACGCGACAGCGTTAAGGAGCTCGTGTAGCAGAAAAGTCGGTGTCGTCGGCGTCGGCTCAGGCGTGCGGCGCTTGCTCAGGCGCACATTTCGTTGTCGCGCCGAACGCTGCGTTGCTCGACGCTCACCGCGTCCGATGCGGGGCGCGTAGTCGCTGCGCCGTAGCAAAGCCACCTAGAAACAGTCTCTGTAGGACGCCGCAACCTTCGCTTCTCATTCCAACAAGCAGCTCTGTCTCCAGGAGGGATCTCACCTCGTGAGTGTCTAGCAGAGGCAAGCGCAGCTGCTCATATACCGCCGCGACGCCGCGAGCAACGGCGCGAGTTGGAGCCGCGTTTCTCCTCTGTCGTGACGTCACGGTGTCACGTGGTATTGAAGGCGACACCGCCGCGCCTGAGGAGCTGAGTTGAGCCCTCGTAATATGCTTCGCATAAAATAGCTATTTCTGATTCGACGCCTTTTGGCCATTAGCCTCCGGCTATCGGACAAAAGTTTTCGGGCTGCACTCACTTCACCTGCCTGTCACGCGACGTCACAGAACCGCAAAAACTCACCGCGTCAAAGTGACGTGTACACATTAAAGATGCATTAATATGCCGAACAAAATTGAATTTTCTTCTGAATAGCCGCAGGCTGCCCCGTTCCGAAAGGAATAAAAGATGGTTGCCGCCGATCGCTCAGGCGCTAGCTACTCGCCCCTGCCGGAGAGCATGGGTTTATTTGCGTATAATAAAGCTTCTTGTGTGGCCGTGTCAAGTTTTCAAGCCCTTTCGGCACGTTTACGACCTCATTCTGCCAAATCTTCTTTGCTGATGATCCATTTTAGCGTCATTCTTAAGCTTCCGTTGCATGCCGCCGCGATTTTCGACCAGCCAGTGCAAGCTAAGTAAGGGAAAGCGGACCAATCGCAGACGCTGGCACCGCCTTCTTCATCCGGTTATCGATTTTCAATGCAGTGGCTCGGCCACATCGAATCCCTCTCCACTTGAGCGTGCTCCTTACCTATTGTCAGCCAATTAGATAAGACAAGCCGCTCAGTGTAGGCAACGTTATTCATTTTTCAGGCAAACAAAAGTGACCTCTTATAAACGAGGAGAGCGTTCGATTGGTCTGTTCAGATAACCCTGCGGCTGACCCCCCGGTGCTTGCGTCGGTGGTTACGCAAATTTGACATCAGGAAATTGGAATCAGAACATATTGGAATAGTTTTACTTTGTAAGGCCCCACATTGACAAATTGATCACCAACCATATTTTGGAAAAATGCAGGTATATGTAAGCTAATTATTTGTGCAAGCAAGAGAAAAACAGGCTTCGGAGGTTGTCAGCTCCTCCCATGCTAACGGGAAAACCCTTAGAGACCCGAACAGGCAGGTAGAAATATGGATACCGGAAAGTGCGTGAAGTAGTATAAGAATGTTAAATGCATGAAAAAAGCTGGTGCCACAAACACGATGGTTATGCCAGGTAGATGACACACAGTAACAAGCAAACTATTCTAGGGTAGGTATGACGCTGGCTGCATCCTCACGCCGACAATGCTCGTTAACGAATTTTCAGAAGATAAGGATGTAATGGTGTGGTCTTCAACTTTAAGCGTTGTGCTTCGTTAATGTTCATTGCGCATTTTAAACCACAAGAGTTTGGTACACCAGTCATATTATGAGTAGGCATAAAATATGGTAAACAGAAAATAGGAATACGAACGAAGATCCGTAAGCATGAATTATGTCAGTCTCTACTTCAGCGTCAAGGGGACTATATATACATGGACTGCTGATATTATCGTTGTTGCATGGTATCTCTCGGAAGTACTGTTTTAGTGGACCGCTATTATGTGGTCAAGTAACTCTTTGACAGCTAAGGCCCTAAATTATCTGTCATGTGTTGTGGCGTTATATATGTTTTCATCTGAAATGACAATGGACAGGACGAAAGCCGAAGTCGGATGGCAATAGAGTGTACCGTTTCCCAGGAAACTTCAATAGGCTAGCGATAATGGTGACCCGTCCTTGCCGTGCGTTAGCCGCTTCTACTTTAACATCATGCTATTGTAATGGCGAACTACCAATTTATTTTGATTTAGCATTCTCATAAAGAATCTGAAAGAGGTATATTTGTGAGAAATATTTTGAAAGCAATGAAAGGTTCATATTACGCAATGTGATAACTATTTCTCCATGTCTTTTCATTTATTTTATATGTATCACAGACTTCTTTGTAAATACCCCGTTTTGGTTATGTGCCCTAGCATGGAAACCATCGTCGTCATTATCAACCTTTGGCGATCATGTGAAAGAGATAGTTGGTGATGGCACGATAGAAGAATACGTGTGATTCTGGCCAAATTGTCAACCTATAGTTGTCATTAGGAAAGCTGTCATAAAAAGGGTAAAATATTTGCTTTATTAAGGGAATTGTGGTTTGGTGACGTTTACTTGTGGCAGTGAACATATTTATGCATGGCTTGTTTGCACACTGTTTCAGTCACAAGAAAACAAACAAGGCTAGCAGCTTGGACACCTATAGGGAGAGTACAGATGGTAGTGCAGCCTTGCCTGCAAAGTATTCAGCAAAACATCAGAAGCACAACAAACGCACCCACTAACCCAGCGGCCCCGTTCACAGAAGGTTCACCTTTGCATGCATTCAAATATGAACTTAAACATTTCATTTTGTATAATTAGTTGTCCTGATTGATTTGCTTTTCATATAAAATGTGTACTTCATTGTTAAATAGGTTTCTACAATTTAGATTGATAATGTGCGATTTTTTGTTTTACATGTATGACTCCCCGTATAAGAATGGAACGTATGGAACGTAAGAATGGAACTTTGTTCACTTTTTATTTACTTGTACGTTGTGTAACTTTTCAGTGCTGCATCAGTAATCATTTTGTACCAATCTTTATGTTAACCGAGGGTCCCGCTGTAGTCGTTTGACTTTGGGACCCTCGCCTGTATACTACTAACAACCAACTATGAAACATGACGCTCCACTTGGCAGCAATCCTTTGCCAGTTCATGGAGCGAAGGGCAAAATTAAAGGTACAATGAACTGAACATGCAAACTAAACACTCAACAATAGGTCTGAAATTAACTTCTTGTGCAACTATAGGTCCAAGAGTGCAGGCTTCTTACGAAGGGGGAGGGGAGGGGGGATGCAAGGAAAGATGATCGTCGCCTTCTATAGCCTTCCCTAGCTTAATAGCTGGTGCTCCGCCGTCTTCACAGCTGAACGTGCGCTTATACTGCCCATTCTTGCGTGTAGCCGACGCAAGCGCCCTGGAAATTGTTTCGCTCATTACCGCGCGATGCGGTCGCGGATATATAGCTTGATAGCACAGACAGCGAGTGCCTGTGATACATTCATACATGTATACATATGGCTACGCACATTCCACCACTTTTATGCTGTGTCATGGCTTGTGGTGTCTCTTGCCTCTTACTGCCTTTTGTCCGGAGTTCGAAGCTGCACTTAATTCGACGTTGCTTCCTCTCTTTCTTCGTCCCGATCGGAAATAAGCACCATATACTATAGCGCATGAGGACCGTCTCATGGTTTTGTTTCATATTTCGCGGGCTTTTTTTAAATGCCGCAAGAAATCACCACTCAGCATGTACGTTCTACAAAAAAAAAATTGGGGCAGTCGTTTCTGAATCCCTCTACAACGCAACGAAATGAACTGGGCCCTAACATGAATAATAAAACATTTTCATAATTAGTCTTACTTAATTAACTAAGCTGAATATAAAGAAATGTTCTAAGGAGCAGCACATGACGGGAAACCATATGTCGTTGGCTTCATTCAGCTGCGGCTGGCAACTGTTTTTAAATCCTTCGCACAAATTATGTGAAACACTTTGTATATTCTTGCGCACGCAGATAAATGGGCACTCACAGAGTAGCCAATGTTCTAGCTGCACTGTATTCCTCACATTAATTGCCGGATTGAATAGGCGATGGGGACGAGATGGCGTACTTATGGATCCGTCCAGCTTAGAGCCGTCCTTAGTCAGCTGCTTGGAGCCTGATAGGTCAGGTCAAGGAGGCACGTTGGGCATATTGCTGCATCATATAAAACTAGCTTAGTGCATGTAAGACGGGAAGAAAAGGCGCAGAAACACGCACACACGTAGCGCTGCGTGTGTCTTTCTGTGCCTGTTCGTCCTGCCTTATATGCGCTACGTCAATGGCGTTTAATGTGACAGACGATGTTAGCGCATCGGGCCGCAGTCGAACTCCCCGCTCTCAAGCATATCGCGGAGGACATGTTTATGCAAATTCGCTGTTGCCCGTTCCTTTTTTTATTACTCTTTCGCTCTTTATCTTTCCGCTGCTACGGCAAGATCCTCACCTCCAAAAGAGAGTCGGTGTTTCTCACATTTCTTTTATGTGAAAAAAAAAAATTATAACTGCCACCGACGCACCGTGCTTTCTGTGCGTGCGGTAGCAGCGAGTACAAACGCCGGAGCAGTCGGCCGGCTGAATGACGTGACGCTGCAGAAGGTTCTGAAAGACGTGTATCAAGTACTGAGTTTTCACATTATGTGTTTGTGGAAGACCGCTGTTCTGACGAGCCAGCCTTGTGAAACCTTGCTTAGTAGCGCCGACCACCATGTCCCGGCTTCCGGCACTTCCGGCCTGGCATGTTCGAGAGCAGTGCTTGTGAATATGAGATAGAGGGCCTTAAGGTGTTGGATGGACGACTCTGAAAATGCAGAGCGATGACTGTTTGTTACGGCCTAGCGTTTAGACGTAATGGAACCGATATGCTTATCCAAGTTTGCAGCTACCCGCATATACGGTCGACGATTTTTGTTGCGAGGAAACAGAAGGATAAGTGGAGAGATGTTTCAGTTGGAAAGTGAGGAAAACGAAGCAAGGAGACGTTTCTCCAACTGGGACTCAAACGCAGTTCCATACCCTAGATTCTGTAGTCTTACTCGAACAGATGAGCGGTGTTATACCCAATTAAAGTAAATTAAAATGAGATCTCCCATGCCAGGTCGGTTCCCACCCAGGGAGTGTAGTGCCCTGTCTCGGAACGAGTGGCTCGACCCGCCATGGCACATCGGGCCCAAGGACTCACTCCGGCTTTTGCGTGCTTTTTTGGTTTTTTTCGGGGAAAAGGAAGGGCCTGGCCGCCTCTTTGCAGAGCCGTCCTCAGGAACACTCCACCTTGAGGAGGAAGAGAGCACCGGTCCCTCTTCCCCATAGAGCACCCTTTTCTGCCGCAAGGCTTCGACTATTAAATGCAGAAATAAATACGTTAAAAAAAGCAAGCAGATCTCAGGCTTTACGTGCCAAAACTCAAATCAAATGATGGGGGACATAGTAGAGGGGTATCTCATGATTAATCCTGATGCTTCGGAATCATTTTGGCCACCAGAGAATTTACATTCTCTTCACCTAAACATATTTTTTTTTATTTCAGCCTCATATGAAGGTACACGTGTGTGAAAGTTTCTTATTGTGACTTCATATATTTGGTTTCATCAGCCCTATGGTATTTTACCTATTTGTAAAAGTAGTTTTGAATTTCATTTTGTGGAAAGATTAAATAAAACTTGGCAAACATACTCTGTAGATGTGTTCGCATTGATTTATATTTGGATAAACTCCCAAAATACTCTTCTAAGAAGCACTGCTTAGTGACTATAGCACAGGCAGTTATCTTTCTCTGTGAAAGTCAAGGAAAAGAAAGAGAAAAGGCTGACTATAAGCTGGACCGTGACTGTACGGTGACGTTAGAAACTATTAATGAAGGGACTTTAGCAAAGGTGAAAGAATATGAGGTCGGCCTCAGACATAGGCCTTTATACCCTGCTAATATGTGTTGGGGGAAAATGAATGAAAAAATTACAGTGACAGCTATACAAGAGGGTTAGCAGCATACTTCAACGTCTCGTGTAGCTACAGGACTTCTTCCTGCTAGTTGTACTCCTACACCACGTCAATAGAGAAAGGGGAAGATATGACAGGGCGTGATGGTGATTGCAAAAAAAAAGGGAGTCTTCAACGTAAACATGCAGTGTCTTCGGCGCATTGAGCTCAGATACTGGTGTATAGGTGTAGCTGGATAGGGCAATGAAAGTGGTGGTACTGCTCTTAGATCTCCTCCAGCTTATTGTCTTTCCGGCAAGATCAATACCGTAGAAAGTGTCCGACACCTTGGTATCCCCTCCTTGAGCGGAGATGGCTGGTACCTGCATTCGGTGATATCAAAATGTTAACTTTTAGCCCCTACAACTCCTCAACGAGGAACTAGATCGAAGCACACAAGTGCTTCCTCGTTCCACCTCCGCTACAATGCCGTGGCGTCGCCTGGGAGCCTAGTTCACGACATAATACAGAGCAAAGCATCACGTGGTGTTCAGTGCAAAGGCTTTTTTTGTATATACTGTTACTGGTAATATATCGCATAAACGGTGTATCTGCGCCATTCAACTTCTTTAAGTTCAAAGAAAAAGGTTGTTTCCTTTTTTAGAGCGCAGCTCTTTGGCGTCCGTTCCTGGGTTTCGCGTCGGCGTTGTCGTCGGCCTCGTAACCAGCTCCGCCCCCCTTTCATCCCCCCAGCGCTAGCAGCGACCGACTGATACCACTTTCGTGAGTCCGCTACCGCACTCACGAAAGACGTCGTGCACTTCCTGCAACTCGCATTAACCGTCCATCGATCCACACCGATGTTAGTAGTGGGGGACTTTAATGTTGACATAAAGACAAACAGCAATTTCCTAACACTTATGCGGGAGAACATCCCGTTCCTCTCGCTCGTAACGCGTCCCACGGCTGTGACAACCTCGCGAGGCACTTGTATAGATCTCGTCGTTGAGAATCAAGCATTGGTGTACCAAGTCGAACATATATCAGTCTATTTCTCCGACCACAAAGCTTCCTTCATGACTGTCAAGAACTGTTAGTGGAGTCTTTGTTAAAGGAATACGTGTGAAAAATAAAAAAAAAATTCTGTGATAGCGCATACATGTGTTGCTCGATTTCTTTGCCTCAATCTATCGAAAAGGTGAAACAGCTTATTTGCTGCGCTCAAATTTCGCATTAGGAAGTAACGTAATCGTCTGTAAATTTTTTGGCTTTTTATTCTACAGTAATAAATAAAGGCCTCCTGCCGGGTAGCTTCCCATGCAGCTCAAAACTATAGACAATATCTTTGGAAGCATGACTTGCGAAGGAGTTAGTGTAGCTTTTTGCAAAGTAATATAAATACTGAATTTCTTCAAGCTTCAAGGAAGGATGCCTGCTTTATTCTGAACGTACTTTTTTTCTATTGTAGCTGGGCCTAAGTCAGATGCCAAAAGCAAATTTACCCTGAACATCCTGGGATCTGAAAGAGTCCGCAATCATAGTAGATATGTAGAGTTAAATGGGGTCTAAACAGATACGTTGGCAGCAGTCGACCTTTGGCCATACTTCATATCACTTATATGCGAAAAATAAATTTTCTTTAAGAATTACCTTAAAAATATTGATAATAAGAGAGGACGCTTTGCCACGCCCAAACAATAACGCACGCACGCAAGAAAGAAAGAAAGAAACCGAGCAATAATAATGACAGTGAGTCAGTGCATAATATTGCCCTTAGTATTTGTAGCGCATAGCCATATTTATGAAAATTTCTTCCACCACGACAAACATTTGTCTATGCGTACAAAACACTCGCCTCTCGCTATATTTTACTACCAGTCATACGTTCAAGCACGAGTGCATTCTTCGAGGCCATTCGATCAAGAAAACCGAAAATGGCAAAAAATGACGAAGCCTACATAAAGCGACCCCACCTCGCGCTTGGGGAACACAACGGGTCGGGACACTGCGGCGGCACTGCGCAAGTGCTTCAAACGAGGCAGCGTGCGCAAGATAGCCCTCGCAAAGAGATGTCATGGCTTGTAACATGACGCGCGCTTCTGCGGAAGCAACAGCAGGACTGACAGCGACTTGACATCTACGATGCAGCAGGGCACGCGATAACCACGGGGACGCTCTTTCAACGTCGTCTCCTTTCCGCTTCCTGGTTGTCCACCAAGCGCTCGGAATTCTTTTCGTGTTTTCGTCGGCAGCTCGCGCCTTCCGATGCTGCGCCGCATTCCACACTTGCGAAACTGGGAGTGTTTGCGACACTCTTCCGCATTCTCAAAGAAACTCGGCCGCGAAAGTGACAGGCGCACCAACCGGGTCTTCTGCCTCGCCTGTACGATTTCGCTAGGAGAAAATGTTCTTGGACGCGCTTTTCAAAGATGATTGAAACGCACCCGCTCTGGGCCGAAGAACGCACACCAAAGCGACTCTGAAAGCAAGATTCTGATGCTTTGGAGAGATGGAGCAAGAGGCAGCACTGTGCCAAGCTCGAAACACAAAAGTGAAATATCATCGGCAAGAGAGCACTGTTTTATGCCGGGTGGTGTGAGACGAAAGTATATGGAGAGATACGTGGAATGCTATGAAGCAGACGTCATGAGCGGAGCTTTCAAGACGGGTATAACAAATCTCAGCGATTGTCAAACACAGAGCGGATATGCTTACAAAATGCGGAAAAGAGACGGCTATTTTCTGTGGCATAAAATTTAACATGCAACTGCGAGTGATAAAAACATGCGTCACTTTCTATTTGATGGGACTCCACAAGGTAGCGCGCTTATTCAGACGTTGTTTATTGATGTTATTTAGTAGCTTCTATAGAGACTTATTCAGACATTACGCATTATACATGTGTGATTGGTGTCTACATATGAGTATCCAGACTGGACCCGCTTATTACGTAGTGACTGTTGTAGCGTTGTAGTGATGTGCCACACCCGTATTTGCCGGCATATTATGAATTTACTTTTTAAAAAGTCACTTATATCTTAACGTCGCTGGCAAGGAGTTATAAATCTTTATAGTATCCAAGAATGAAACGCCAATTCACTCTGTCAGAAACAACAACTTTATTCGAGTCTTGATTGACACAGCTGTTGGTTAGAAAAGGCATTTCGGTAATCCTGAGGAGAAAGACGTCAAGATCATTCACTCGTCGCGCTGCTCTTCTGTGACTCCATGGGAAACGTTGTTTCAGGTTCTTCAACTGTATCAACATCAGTTTTGTGCAGCAGTACATTAGATGAGAGAGTATTACTTCAGAACTTCCTTGCCAGCTTGATCAAAAGTGACCCCAGTAAACCCTGGAATTATATCAGTGAAAAGGTAAAAAAAAAACGGTATCAGATATGTCAGTCGACAGAACCGACGTAAGGGATCAGAGAGCCAATGCCGAGCATTTTAATGAATATTTCCAGAGCGTGTTTAACACATCCGTTTCAAACTGTGCATGTAACATGGCAGTCTTTTCACGTGCAGAAGCACCCTTCATTTCTTGTCCTTATGTGGTATCTATGTTGCTAAATTTGAAAACCAAAACTTGATGCTGTCCTGACAATATCCAAAACGTATTCCTACGGCGATATGCGTTACCTCTTGCTCAATTTTAGTTATTCTTTTTTGCACTACTTTGCTGACTTCACAACTACTCAGTGATTGGAGGACCACCCGAATTGTACGTATATTCAAGAGGGAGACCACTTGACATTAGGAAATTACCGTCCTATTTCACCAACTTTGCTATGCTGTAAAATTCTTGAACATATTGTTACGGTGAAGTGAAGGAAGACGTTGAATTGGACTAGAGAAAGACGAAGTCTGGCGGTTGCCTGAACGCCATATCCATCATTTGTAAATATAAGTTATTTTATACTCGTGGGCCTGCTTTCTTCCCGCAACATTTTGGTGGAAGGTGCGGGGTACCACCACGGAACTTCGCAGCGGACGTCATCTACCTGCTGCCACAATGGCAAATCAACCGACACAAGCGACAACGCCTCGGCAGCCCGTGCCCACGGTCATCCTCACTCACCCACGGGACCCGGGAACATTTTGTGGCACGGACAACGTCGACGTCGAGGACTGGCTTACGATGTACGAGCGAGTGTGCGACAACAACAGGTGGGATCCTACAATGATGCTTGCAAACGTAATATTTTATCTGAAGGGAACTGCGAAGCAATGGTATGACACACATGAAGCTGACCTAACGAGCTGGGATGTTTGCAAAGAAAAAATGCGAGACCTGTTCGGCAGACCTGTCGGTCGTCAGCTGGCAGCTAAAAAAGAACTTGCGTGCCGCGCTCAGACGTCCACAGAATCCTATGTCGTGTACATACAGGATGTGCTGGCCCTCTGTCGCAAGGCTGATGACAACATGACCGAGGCAGACAAGATTGGCCATATATTGAAAGGTATTGCAGACGATGCCTTCAATCTCTTGATGTGTAAGGATTGTGCCACTGTGGATGCAATTATTAAGGAGTGCCGGCGCTTCGAACAAGCGAAGGGCCGCCGCGTCACTCAAACTTTCGACCGGTTGCCCAATACCGCCGCGACATCTTCTTGCGAAGACCCGCCGCGGTTCGTTCAGCCCGCAGGACCGGAAGAAATAACGCGCATCGTTCGCCGTGAGCTTGAGGCCATGGCCCCGGCTCCCGTTCGTTCAGACTGTCGGGAAAGCGTACCCGCTATCTCCCTTATACAAGCGGTCGTTCGGGAGGAAATAGCAAGTTTGGGCATTCCATCTCTCTGCTCAGTCCGCCATACCAACACCTACCAAATTTCTCCGACCGCTCGTTCCCGGACGCAAAGCTTTCCACCACTCCGTCGCAACCCAGCTGAATGGCGCACAGCGGATGATAAACCCATCTGTTTTAATTGTTCCGGTATTGGACACATCACCCGTCATTGCCGCAACCACTGGTCGTCGCCTCCTCGGTGGTCGTCTCCGAGTCACTACAGCCAAGTACCCGACAATCGCACTTTCTCGCCCTATACGCCGACTAGGAACATCAACGCCGACAGTGCTCCACCAAGATCCCGCCGATCCCCGTCTCCGCAAGGTCGTAGGTCCCGTTCGCCTCTCGTTCACCGCTCTTCGTCCCCTTCTGCAACCGGTCGCTTCGCTTCGGGAAACTAGGCGGTGCAGCTCCCGGAGGTGAAGCTGCAACTCCGACCCGGCCCACAAATCCTCTATTGACCCTGCCTACATGTGGAAACCTGCTGGACATTGAAGTCGATGGCGTTCCTGTTAGATCTCTCGTTGATACAGGAGCGCAGCTTTCAGTTATGAGCGCTGCTCTCCGCCGCCGGCTCAAAAAGGTTCTGACCCCCGCCGTACCGTGCACCGTGCGAGTCGCCGATGGGAGTACGTCACCTGTCCTTGGAATGTGCACAGCACGTGTGACCATTGGGGGCCATTATACCGTTGTTCTATTTATCGTCCTTGAACACTGCCCACACGACCTAATTCTCGGCCTCGACTTCCTTTCGAAACACTCTGCCCAAATTGACTGCTCCGCAGGTGTTGTACAGTTGGACCTGCCGCTTCCTGCCGACGCAACCACTTGTGCTCCACACCGCTTATGTGCTGCTGAATTTGCAAGGCTGTCTCCACAGGCTGCTACAAATGTCCTGCTGACGCCCTGTCCTCCCGTACCTGATGGCGAGTACGTCCTGTCGCCGCTTACTGACGTGGTTTTGTCGCGTAATATTGCCCTACCGAGCACCTTAATTCGGATCCGCGAAAACTGCGCTCGCGTGCCCATCCTCAATTTTGGGTTCTCGTCACATGTTTTGCCACACGGTATCGCCATAGCGCATATCACTCCTTTGGAAGAATTTCAGATTTCTTTTTTGACCTCTGAATCCTTCCTCAGTACGAACGGACCTTTGTCATCCACTCCTTCGTACTCGACGCCTGCGGACGATGTTTCTAAGATGATCGCCCCCGACCTTCCTTCCGAGCAAACAACAGCTCTTCGTCATCTCCTGTCATCTTATCGGGACATCTTTGATTTGGACGACCGTCCACTTGGCCAGACATCTGTTGTCACGCATCGCATCAACACCGGTGACGCCAGCCCCATTCATAGGCGGCCATATCGTGTCTCGGCAACAGAAAGGGCCATCATACAGAAAGAAGTAGACAGGATGATGGACAAGGACATCATTGAACCCTCCAGTAGCCCGTGGGCATCACCGGTTGTCTTAGTAAAGAAAAAAGATAACTCGTGGCGCTTCTGCGTTGACTACCGTCACCTCAACCGGATAACAAAGAAGGATGTTTATCCCTTGCCTCGCATTGATGACGCTCTTGACTGCCTTCACGGATCCCAATACTTTTCATCAATTGACCTCCGCTCCGGCTATTGGCAGATTAGCGTCGATGAGATGGACCGCGAGAAAACCGCCTTTGTCACACCGGACGGTCTGTACCAATTTAAAGTCATGCCCTTTGGATTATGCAATGCGCCAGCTACATTCGAGCGCATGATGGACTCTCTCTTGCGCGGCTTGAAGTGGTCTACATGCCTGTGTTACCTCGACGATGTGATTGTGTTTTCGCCGAACTTTGAGAGCCACCTGCGGCGCCTCACAACCATACTCTCCGTGTTTCGCAGGGCTGGCCTTCAGCTAAACTCCTCCAAGTGCCATTTCGGTCGCCGTGAAATTAACATGCTTGGTCATCTCGTCAACGCCGCCGGAATCCAACCTGATCCACAGAAAGTTCACGCCGTGCGAAATTTTCCTGTACCTTGTTCAACGAACGATGTCCGTAGTTTTCTGGGCTTATGCTCTTATTTTCGGCGATTTGTGAAAAATTTTGCGGACATCGCTCACCCTCTCACTGACCTTCTTAAGAAAGACGCCTCTTTCTCTTGGGGACCGCTACAGGAGAAAGCCTTCTCTACCCTGATTGAGCGGCTTACCACTTCCCCGATTCTCTCCCACTTTGACCCTTCTGCGCCCACTGAAGTACGAACTGACGCGAGTGGTCATGGCATCGGCGCTGTCCTCGCTCAGCGTCAACAGGGCCAAGACCGTGTCATCGCTTACGCTAGCCGCCGCCTTTCCACGCCCGAGCGAAATTACTCCATTACTGAGAGAGAATGTCTCGCGCTCGTATGGGCGGTCGCGAAATTTCGCCCGTACCTTTTCGGTCGGAGCTTCTGCGTTGTCACTGACCATCACGCCCTCTGCTGGCTCTCCTCTTTGAAGGACCCAACTGGACGACTTGCACGTTGGGCATTGCGCCTACAAGAATATACATTTTCTATTATATATAAGTCAGGACGCCTGCATAAAGACGCTGACTGCCTGTCCCGCAATCCCGTGGATCAACCGGACGATACCGATGCAGACTCGGACATCAGTATTCTGTCCCTCTCCGGCTTCCTCCACATTGGCGACGAGCAGCGCAAGGATCCTGTTCTTCGAACACTTATGGAACGCCTAAGCTCCTCGCCCAATGACCCGTCCCTTCGGATGTTCACCTTGCGCGATGGAACTTTATACCGTCGTAGCGTTCGTCCTGACGGCCCGGAGCTCCTCCTAGTCGTCCCCAAGCACCTTCGACTCACCGTGCTCCAGCAACTTCATGACGCTCCTACTGCTGGACATCTGGGCGTCACTCGTACTTACGACCACCTGCGGCGCCGCTTCTTCTGGCCTGGCATTTATCGCTCTGTGCGCCGTTATGTCGCTTCTTGCGACCTGTGTCAGCGCCGGAAGACGCCTGCTATGCCTCCCGCTGGTTTGCTTCAACCCATTGATATACCTACAGAGCCCTTCTTCCGTGTGGGCCTCGACCTCCTTGGTCCGTTTCCAATTTCCATCAAAGGAAACAAATGGATTGCTGTAGCAACCGATTATGCCACTAGATATGCCATCGCACGAGCCCTGCCAACCAGCTGCGCTACAGATGTCGCCGACTTCTTACTAAAAGACGTCATCCTGCACCACGGCGCCCCTCGCCAGTTGCTGACGGATCGCGGCCGCTACTTTCTATCGAAGGTCGTTGATGATCTGCTCCGCTCCTGTTCTACAGAACATCGGATTGCTACCGCGTACCACCCTCAAACGAACGGCCTCACCGAGCGACTCAACCGCACACTCACTGAAATGCTCGCCATGTACGTTTCCAACGATCACCGCGACTGGGACGTCGCTTTACCATACGTCACTTTCGCATACAACTCGTCCCGTCACGACACTGCCGGATTTTCACCATTTTTCCTTTTGTACGGCCGCGACCCCACCTTGCCTTTTGACACGTTGCTACCTTCCGCAGTACAGTCACCCAGCACTGCTTACGCTCGCGATGCTATTGACTTAGCCGCCCAGGCCCGAGATGTCGCCCGTCATCGCCTCACAGTCTCGCAAGCTTCTCAAAAGCGACGCTACGACCTTCGGCACCGAGACCACCATTTTTCACCTGGTTCCCTTGTCCTTCTCTGGACGCCTTCACGTCGTGTCGGCTTGTCGGAAAAATTACTGTCCCGTTTTTCTGGTCCGTACCAGATCTTACGCCAACTGTCCGACGTGACCTACGAGATCGCCCCACTCGGTCAGCCTTCCGTGCCTCCCAACTTAACCAGTGATGTTGTTCACGTCACCAGGCTCAAGCCCTATGTCCCCCCAATAAGTGAGGCTGTTTAACTTGCACCGGGACGGAGCTCCCCCACCGGGAGGGTGATGTTACGGTGAAGTGAAGGAAGACGTTGAATTGGACTAGAGAAAGACGAAGTCTGGCGGTTGCCTGAACGCCATATCCATCATTTGTAAATATAAGTTATTTTATACTCGTGGGCCTGCTTTCTTCCCGCAACAATATCATAGCTACTAGTATAACAATCTTCCTCGAGGGACGCTGTATATTGACAAAATATCAGCATAAATTAAGGAAAGGATTATCAACCGTAACCTAGCTCGTCACATTATTTCATTCTCTGGCACTAACCCTAGATAGACAGGGTAGGATAGGTATGCTTTTCGTGGATTTTTGCAAAGCCTTCGATTAAGTTCGTCATAGCAAACTCATTTTCAAACTTGAAACAATAGGCGTACCACAAATACCTGTTTGGAATTCAGCCTACTTGAATAATTGCAAACAATACGTTGATTTAGCGGGTCAACACTCGGGCTGTCTTCCGGTCACATGCGGTGTACTTCAGGGCAGCTTGTTGGGCCCCTTGCTCTCTATATCGTATATGAATGACATTGTTGATGTTGTTCGCACTGGTATAGAAATATGATTGTGTTTTGTTTAAAGAAATTAGTTCCATTAACGATTACAACAATCTCAACACTACTCTGGGCAATGTACATCAACGATGTGAAATGGGGAATGACCCTTAACACTAGCAAATATGTCTGCCTTCCAGTAAGTCGCCAAAAAAATCGCTATCATGTACCGACATATTAGGGTCTCTGCCATTACAAGAATTAAGTTGCTATAACTATCTTGGTGTAACGCTCACTTCAAACTCTTGGAATCTTCAGATTGATAGTGTTTGTTCCTCCACCTTCCACAAGCTTTGTGTCATTAAACATACATTTTAAAACTCCTCCCACCAATGTTAAGCTGCTCTGATGTACTACTTTTGTGCAGCCAAGACTGGAATATACGTGCATTATATGGGATCCCCATACTAATTTCATCATTGATTGTCTTGAACGTATTCAGAGAAAGACCGTAAGGCATTTTTAATACATTTTCAGCATTAGACTAAACTTTTGATTTAATGTAAGCAAATGACGCTCCCCTATTACCGGCACGAAGGCAGAAATTTAGATTAGAATTTGTTTCCCAATTACTGGAAAACAACCGAGCGCTAGATGCATCAACATATTTGGCACCCTTAACTAGCAGCCCCCCCCCCCCCCCCCCCCGACACCACAATGAAAACGCCCCTACCCCATATTTTTCATGCACAGACCTATTTAAGTTTCCCGAGAACCATTAGTGAATGGAACTGTGAAGTAACCTTTCTGAGTCTGTATTATTCTTGATTTTTTATTGCTGTTTCTTTTTTATTCCTTTTGTATTTGTATCGACCACCCTGCTTGGAACTTGAGTCCGCAGTACTGTATAAATAAAATAAAAAATAAAATATAGTTTTCCAGTGTGGAACCAGATATTTGCAATTTAGGCAAAACATATTATTTTATCCTATTATGAAGCACAAGAGTCCACCTAGGAGTGCCAACAATGATTACAGAGAGTGCTTTCATGGGTAATGGGTATGAGCCACGCCTACATATGCTCTCCGAGCGAAGGAAGAATGTACGCAGCTCTCTCGTACCTGATCTACACTTGGAAACCGCAATTTTCACAAGGCGTGACAGCTTAGTCATGCAAAATATCCGACAGCGCACCTCTCACAATGCCGCACAATGCACATTAGAATCTTCATCTACACCGACCGCCTTCGCTGTTGCTAACAGCGAAGGCGGTCTGAGTGCTAACATTGTGGAATGAGTGCTAACATTGTGGAACTAAAAGAAGGTAATTCGATATTAGGCATAATGGCGTGTTCACCAAAGTGAGCAATATACACACCAATGAATCTACGATTAAGCCTCTACTGTCAGCCCTTGTAGCTTCATGTCTCTGTATACATAACAGTTCTCATCTCATTATGCGACGTCTTGAACTACACAGCTTCATGCAAAACTTTGGACCACAGATATTTTTTTTTAATGTAAGCAGAACCACAATCCATTTCACCTGATTCAAACTAATTTGTGAAGTGTTGTGAGCGTTCTGCCTTGTACGACACTAAGGTCCTAAAATATATATATATATATATATATATATATATATATATATATATATATATATATATATATATATATATATATATATATATATATATATATATATAGCTGGTTGTCGTATATATATATATATATATATATATATATATATATATATATATATATATATATATATACATATACATATATATTTGAAAAACGGCAGAGTGGTCGGCCTGAGCTAACGCGACAGTAGCTAAAGCGCTATAAGGGTGTTAGACCAAACTACATTGGATACTGGGGCACGATGTTATACGATGTTATAGGCTAATTTCATTCCGACACACATGTCTATTGTGGTTGATTTTACACATTTCACACAGGTTGGCGCATTAGCGAGGGCAAAGCAGCCAAGCAAGGAAGCACAGCTAGTTTGTATGCAGTATGGTGGAACATGATCCCGCACAGTGCGCCAAATTTAGACAAATCGGAGGTAGATATACGCAGTGCAAACAACGCGCCTTAAGTTGTGGTTACGGGGTATCAATGTTCCCCATCACATAAAGAGCTGCCGCTGCGTTCGGTTTACACAAAAACGATATCACTGGGCACCATTATCGTCTACCGCGACCCCAGCCTTTGTCCATGCGAACGAGGCACCAATCTGTAGTGATAAAGCTAATCTTTTTCCGGCAAAATATAGAAGCTCTACTGACGCATATGTCACCTTCTTTCTTAATGCAATGATGGTCGGGACCATTGTCTCAGCATCTTAAAGGCATTAGGAATGAGCGTTTAGGTACTGAATGCTGGAGAAAACAACATTCATCAGTATTCGTTCGAGACCACTGTTCTATATAGCGGTTGGCGGAACCGTAGCCTCAACCTTCAGAAGGGAATACTGGAGCGAACTTTCTTTTCCTGCGCTACCATTATGGACCACCAAGATGACGTCAAAGAACACGACGGTTCAGAGAAAATAGTTACGCAAACATTTTGATAGAATAGATAATTATTTAGGGGACTCTGCAATATAGAATGTAGGAATACGACGCGACGGCGGCCGACGAGGTGCACAGTCGTCTCAACAGTAATTTGGAAGAGCGCAGCGGGGACTGCGGCGACCAGCTGGGCCGAGAGCACGACCGCATTCTCTTGCTCTTGCCTGCTTCGTCATTCGAGTCCGAGGTATACGGTAAGTTGCCGGTGGCGCAGTTACATCGCACAATTCTGCTAGATTCTATTTATGCGTGATTTATTTCTAAACCTTGCGTAGCGTTTTAATGTGCCAGTCCCAGTGTGTATAATATATTTTATGAGGGAAAGTGAAACGGATCACCCGAGGATTGCTGAATCCAACCTTTGTACCTATATAGAAATTCTAGTAAACCTCCCTACATAATAACCTAGCAAGGTTCATTATTTCTATCATATACTTGACGACGCAAGTAAACAACAGGCGACGCTATAGCGAAACAGGCATAAATCAAAGACCAAATACAGCTAGATGTGGCCTTCGCCATTACATGGGAGTGACTCGTTTATCAAAGCTTTAGTACGCTTCAGAGTAACCGTGGCTATGTAGGGAACCTCCCGGGGATAAAAGGGAGGAATAAGTGCCTGTATTACCGCCTTTCAGACTGAGCGTGGCGTGCTTGAAGAAGATTTTTCGCCCAGTTTAGAGTTACCAAACTCTCACTCTAACTATCTGTCACTCCTTTTCCGACAATCCTGACTACGAAATACCGCTTCCCCTATCCCTTTCTCAGCCGTCCGTGCACAGCAGTGTCGCTTCCCTGGCTTTGTCGGTCATAATTGCTCTCCTCAGTGAAATATGGTGCTGCCTGCGTCGGCTGGCTTGCGTTGCTAGAAGCGAAAGGAGGAGGAAGTGTGGGAGAAGGCGTCCGGTTCCTTCCGCACTGCCATCCGCGAGACACCGCCAGTGCGGGGCGCATCCCGCACCGTCTAAACGCTGCAGAAGTCCAGTGACCGGGGTCACAGGGCCGCGCCAGCTGCGTTCCAACGTCCGCAAGTGTCGTCTGCTGGCCGGGTGCGACAGCAGGCGATAATAGGAAACGACCTGGCTGTTTCCGCGGTCGTCAGGAAGGAGAGCCGTTAGCGCGGGCGTTTCGCGCCCACCCCTCTGCAATTAAACGACCCTCCGTGCCTGTCGTCGCTAGCTTGTCAGAGCGGAACGAGAAAGGTGGAGAAAAAAAAAGTAAGTCAACAAAAGTGAACAGGAAAACACGACGAATGAACTCAGTCACGTCGGCGTCGTCATTCGTGGCTTTTACTTCACTCTCTGTATCGCTAACCCTTGTCTCAAAACCCTCCCCTGCCACTATTTATTTTCCTCTTTTATTTTTTTCACTGCTTCTGCAGCGTGTTGCAGCGTGAGGCCGGAGAACGTCAGTTGCATTATGACAATGGTGCTTCCCTGTCCACACTGTAGGGTTCGAATGGGCGTGTTCACGCCCCAGAATTGTATCAGCGCAACTTTCGGAAGTTCTAAGAGTGGAGAGCTCCACACAACGCAGTAGCGTGCCACATGTTAGACTTCGAGATTAAACGATATTTTTTTAAAGGATGGAATCCAGAAGAAAATATCTATGGGAATTTTACTGTCGGACAGATGTATTTACAAACGCATTCACTCCACAAACGCTCCGCGCATGGAACAGGCTTCCAGCCTACGTTTTGGAATGTTCGTCTTCTGCTGCTTTCGCAACGACACTGAAGGTGCACCTGTCGACAAGTTAATATTTAGTAAGGGTGAGTCGCTTCTGTCGCCTGATATGCCTATTCTTTGCGATGTGACGTGACCCTGTATAGCTGCTGCGGTACACGAAATCAGTCAATGGATATTTTTGCGTGCAAGTTAGGTGCAATACCGTGCTAACGTGAGCTGGTTGTCGTATGACCGAAGAAAACGAGTCACAGCGCTCTGACTTAGATAGACAAAGCGCTGACTTTCAACCAACATTTTATTGCGCACACAGCAGTACATACAGATGCTTGAATAAGCAGGAGGGAGAGGAAAGCATATCATAGCAGGAACAAATTGTCAGGAAGATAGCAGCAATGGAGAGTGTAAAAAATAGCGCAACTAGATGGTCGCAATCATCCACGTGAAAGATACGAGCAAGTTCCTTCGTGAGGAGTGGTATCGAAGGCACACTCACGCACAAATAGCCTTTCTTGTCGACGCAAGAAACCTCACATATCTTACACGCACGCTGGTCACTTCAGTATTTTGCATTTCTCAAACACTGTACGACACAGCTCGAGCATAGCTCCTGTAGTGGTTAGCTCCTGTTGAGACAGACAGACAGACAGACAGACAGACAGACAGACAGACAGACAGACAGACAGACAGACAGACAGACAGACAGACAGACAGACAGACAGACAGACAGACAGACAGACAGACAGACAGACAGACAGACAGACAGACAGACAGACAGACAGACAGACAGACAGACAGACAGACAGACAGACAGACAGACAGACAGACAGACAGACAGACAGACAGACAGACAGACAGACAGACAGACAGACAGACAGACAGACAGACAGACAGACAGACAGACAGACAGACAGACAGACAGACAGACAGACAGACAGACAGACAGACAGACAGACAGACAGACAGACAGACAGACAGACAGACAGACAGACAGACAGACAGACAGACAGACAGACAGACAGACAGACAGACAGACAGACAGACAGACAGACAGACAGACAGACAGACAGACAGACAGACAGACAGACAGACAGACAGACAGACAGACAGACAGACAGACAGACAGACAGACAGACAGACAGACAGACAGACAGACAGACAGACAGACAGACAGACAGACAGACAGACAGACAGACAGACAGACAGACAGACAGACAGACAGACAGACAGACAGACAGACAGACAGACAGACAGACAGACAGACAGACAGACAGACAGACAGACAGACAGACAGACAGACAGATAGATAGATAGATAGATAGATAGATAGATAGATAGATAGATAGATAGATAGATAGATAGATAGATAGATAGATAGATAGATAGATAGATAGATAGATAGATAGATAGATAGACAGACAGACAGACAGACAGACAGACAGACAGACAGACAGACAGACAGACAGACAGACAGACAGACAGACAGACAGACAGACAGACAGACAGATAGATAGATAGATAGATAGATAGATAGATAGATAGATAGATAGATAGATAGATAGATAGATAGATAGATAGATAGATAGATAGATAGATAGATAGATAGATAGATAGATAGATAGATAGATAGATAGATAGATTTAGTGCTCCCCAAGTCGGGAAAGAAGGCTAATTCACATTGAAAGCATAGAACCGAGAAACCATAACGTATTTCTGTCAAGAGAGAGAGAGAAAGGCAGAGGAACGACAGGGAGGTTAACCAGAGATTGTCTTCGGTTGGCTACCCTGTACTGGGGGAGGGGCAAAGGAATGCGATGGGTGAGAGAGAGAAAAGGATAAAAAATGAAAACACACACACGTACACACGAACTGTTTCTGTGGGTACTGTCACGCAGTCTGCCAAGGCGTTCCTAGTGTTACGCAGTGTCCCCGTCCAACCCTACGTCACACAGTGTACAGTCGCAATTTGTTAGAAAGTCCCGTGTCTTTTAAGTACCGCAGCAGCGCCTTTATGGCGGATCGCGCTGATGTTCACGTGGGCTAGTTTCAAAGGATGTTGTTTTCTCTTATTGGGCGCTTGTCCACATTGTCTAGAGTGGCTGAGACGGCTGCTCCTTGCGGGTTGAAATGCGGGCACTCAAAAAGAAGGTGCGCGATTGTTTCTTTGCACCCGCAGCAGTCACAAACTACATGCCCGCAGCAAGACCATCCTCACCTTTATGGTGCCTGCACATATCTGTAATGATTATTTGAAACTCTTACGAGTTCCTTCCTTGTTCAAGGTTCGCGCTGTTTGAGGAGATCTCAAAAATTATAAACCCTCTGACAGAGGAATCCAATGGGTCATATGGTATCTCATTGCAATTAATGCTTCCCAAGGAATGCCATACCCCACTGGATAATTGACCGAGAAGCTTTAAATGACGTTCGTTCTTCTATTATGCATTCTAAATTACAGCGGGGATTACAGTTTTCAGAACATCAGTGTGCGTTGTTCATCATTAGTGAGAGGTCCAACATCTGTGAGAGATGAGATGAATATGCTATTTCCATTTATGTTATACTGTTTACGAGAACTTTCCTTGATTGAGTATGCGTCGGCGCATTTCTGTAACATAACGCAATAAATCAGCACACACTAATTCGACTAAGCAGGCGTCATATATGCAGATTTAACTGCATTAACACCGGTGGCCTAGCTTTTTCTTTCTGACACATGCGCAGCGACATGTACAGAATGGAACGTTCCTCTGAATTTTCGTTTGTTTATTTGTTTGCATTTTGTTTCGTTATCATTTATATTTCCGTACTATAAAGCGTGATACGGAAATTAGACACGAAGAGCGCTGGAACTTCCATGATATATGCGATGAGTGCTTGCACATGCTTAATGTTATCAGGCTCCCCATGAAAATTTGCTCCTCGTTAGTAACAAATGTTTGAGCGCGAGAATCTCATATTTATGTTCCTTGTTCTGTATATATCATCTGCAACGTTGTTTTTTTGTTGTTGTTACTAGGACGAAGAATAATTGTATTATATGTACCGCTAATGCACACCTTTCGGGGTGTGAGGGCTAGTCAAAAGTTTTTAAACATTTCTCCTAAATTGGTTCTTATACGATTGGAGATATTACTTTCTGAATAAAAAAAAATTGGGTGTCTCACTAGACCATGTCTACGGGTTAACTTGAATGGTGACAACGATTTATATTACAACGCAATTACAACGATTTAGTCTAAAGAATTATGGAGACTTCACTGGGTTGAAGGAAAGTCACGTTTACGTGAGTGTGACGCATGAGCAGGCTGCACTGATGTCGCGCACGCATGATATGAAATAGCAGTGATGGAATGGAAGCACAATGGAGCCACTGTTTGACGAATTAACAAAAGCAACTGGCGACTTGAATTTACGGTGGGTTGGCTTTTACGTTGTTACATTCCCGCTTGTTTGGCACTGGTCGAGCGTTTCTTGCTACGCAAGATTTCTCTATATAAAAGCGTGGATGTTTTAACCACTCATAATTCATACGTATGTGTGCGTCCACTGTGTCACTCGCGTCTCTTATATCCGGTTCTTTGTTAGTTTTGTTTCGTTCTGGGGAAGTGCAGTGCGAGTGCCCTCCATTTTGTATACCACAAGCTTCACGCCGTAGTCATGTTTAAACTCAGTCGAAAGATGCAATGCCCGAAAGAAAGAAAAGTTGATAAAAATAATATGGTAGGCCATAATGTGAGTCGGAGAAAGTTCTCTATGACACAAGTATTTTCGGAGAGCGCAAGAGATCAGTAGATCCGGAAATCCGTGCTGTACGACATGAGACAGCGCAACAGTGCTTGAAATACGTGAGCGCCTTTCGGAATGCCTCATCCTCAGGCTTGTGCGCAGAATTACCAGAAGCGTTTAATCTCCGAGGATTGGTGTCTTTGTAGATTTTGTTTATGGTGGGGGCGTATTGTCTTTACAGTTCTCCTGTGCGCAACAACCTTCTTCAGCTTTGGCTGCGCATGGCTGAGATAGGCGTTTCCTAGCTTTACAATTTAAAGGACACTCGAATACACGAGCTCTGTATTCATATCTGCGTTAGTTCAAGGCCCAAGGTCTCTCGTAGGATGCCCGTATTATGACGTCTGATGGGAACCAGTGTGGTTACTGTCGGTCGGAAATATGCATCAAAGGGAAGCACGTTAACAAAAACCAAGTTCCGGAATGTAATCGAAGTTTGGATGAATCAGTTCGTTTGGTCATTGCCTGACGTTGATGTACAAAGGCAGCGATTTAAAAACAGTGCAAAAATAGGTGCTTCAGCGTAACTATTTAACAATACAAATGTGTGCTGAATTAAATTGCCAAAGGCCAACCCACGATGTAGCCACTGCGGCGTATCCTTCCAGCTTAAGAGAGAACAGGCTGTGGTTGGCATGACATCAGCTTCGGCAAGGCTTTAGTTTCACACGCCGCTTGACCTAGGTAAATGCAAATTGTATTCTCGCACGTACTCAGGAGGCCGATCACCATTCACGAACCCTTGTTCTCTTTTTAGGCTAGGGAACATTGCCTTAGTTTCTCGCACAATAATCCTGAGTCACACCCTTGAACATTGTCCGTTAAGGCCTATTGGTATTTGTTCCGAATTATATCAATGCTTACTAAATAGGAGAGTGTTATACAAGCTGAAAGAAAATGCTGCTTCAATATGGCTCTACAATTCATGAAGAATACTTAAAGAAACGGTACTTTTATCAGAAACAGCAACTGTGCACTTTACTCCACGCAGTTTTCATTTTGCTCAATGTTTACCTTGCTTCACGTCTGTCAAGTAAATGAGCCCAACACTATATGTAGCTAGAGGAATAATTTATCTTTACTTTTATGGTTGTTTAGGGTAATGCTCACTGTATGAAATTGATTACCCCGTCGAAACGCTTATCAACCCACAGAAAACTGGAAGATTACTTTCTGTGATAACAACGGTAAAGAGGAAAAAATACCAAATTTTAAGTCAGAATTGCTTTGCGAAGAAGCGACGCCGAAGGCGCGAAATATCGACATTTAGTTGTTTTTTTTTTGGTATCGGGCATTTTCGTATTCGTTTTCTTCGTAACTCTTTCATATTAACGCCTTTCTATCATGATATTCTGTGTATAAAATTATTCAGCCTTCCGAATAAAAATGAAATAAATACATAAACTATAATAACGTCGGCAACGTTCACATCAATGGCATTTTGAGTGCAAACTGCGGCACATAGAAAGGCAGTAGCTTCAGCCTTCTCAGTGAAAAGGCATCTGACTAAAAGCTGAACGTAGTGAGATTGATGAGACACCGCAAAATAAACTGATGTGCCGTTAGAAACGAGAAAGAAAGTGTAAGACAACTCAGGTTAAAACTACAGCTCAGCGCTGCGAATGATCGAGTTGGGATCCATGGAACTTCTATACATTTAGCCTGCAATGCTAAAACATATGACAAAACAATAGTAAAATGTCAACTGAAGAGGCAGTAAAACTTAGCACATGAATCCCCACCAATGAAAAGGTGGCGCCTTGTTCATATGCACGAATATGAACTGGAATTTTGAGTGTGAAAGTTTTCTGAAGCAAGCATATATGAATCAAGTAGCACGCAGTCCTGCCCGAAGGCGCACAAGTTTTGTGTCACTATGGGAAATTATTTTTCTTCGCTTGCAAGGCTGTTTAACATTTTCTTTAGCGGAAAAGTTGATTTCTAGAAGTATTAGCGATCAATGCGCACGACGAGTGCGAATGAGTTTTCTGTATCTGACCACTTGCCAAAGTATTCTCATTAAGGTTATGCAAGCCGTGAATAAGTGTTCATTCAGCAGCAGCAGGCCTTGGAATGTTCGAAGATGGGCATATATTCTTAAAGCTTGTGCGCATCCTTCCTTCTTTCTTTTATTTATTGCACCCTGTATATGATTTGTAGCTAGGCTGCTTGGGTTCTGGTCCAGTGTATTGAGTCTACCTCCTATATTTAAAATTTTAGAAGGCTGCTATTCGGCACGTGAGAGTGTCTGAATGAAAAAAAAAATGCAGCGGGTCCAACGTGCCCTGTTGGAATCTATATACGGGCAAGCTTACGAGGCAGTATCCGCGTGACCTTCTCACCTCGCTCGAGGATGGCCCGAACGAGGAGATGCTTTGCACTTTTGCACGCAGTCAGCGTTACAGTGATTGAAAGAGGAAAGCTGCTGCGCCATTTGTTGGGTTGCCTGACTTCCCTTGGGAGGCGCAGATGCGACCGTCCACGTGACTGCCAGTCGGCGCAACGCATGCGCAACGCCAGGCCATCTCCTCCGGTGCCCTTTCTCCCGTCTCATCACGGCCCTTTATACCACCGGCCAAGGACACGCAGGCGCAGACCGGCTTCGCCCCTCTAACTTCCACTGCTGCGGGTGAAGTAGCGTGAGCCTGGAGCCGAGTAGGAGCTATTCGACGATAACGCTCGAGCCGATAATGCCAACAGCAGCAGCAGCAGCAGGCGGCAGCCACGGCCATGGAAGTCCGACATAGTTCGGAAGGAAAGCCACTCCCTCCAAAATTTAGGCCTGTCAGGATTGGGGGCTCAATCCCATCGTCCGTGGTCCTTTGCCAAGATTGGAGTACGGCATGAATTCGAAGGTAGCTGGCCCATGCCGTCGTCCAACTTATTTACGCTGAGATCGTTGATGAAGTGAAGAACTGTTTCTCATCGAGAACGAGGAAAAGGGTTTATTTACAGAAATTAAATCAGTCTAACATGACTGCTTGAGAAAAAGAGTATTAGTCCAACAGGACTGCATGAGAGAAGTGACTCAGTCTAACATGACTGCTCAAGAGAAGTGTCCTCAGCATTCGCACAACCACAGTTTTTATACACTCGATCCGCCGGCCATACGAGGCGGCGACTGTTCGTTTACTTATCACCAACTCGCCGCTGCTCTGCAGATCAGTTTACAGACACAAAGACACACGCATTCCGAAGCCCAAACGACGGCGTTGGAGGGGTGCCGTTCCGGGAACTATCGGTGCCGATCGAGGGTCGCTCGTTGTTTTGCGTCATGCAGAACCGTGAGGAGCCCCAAAATACGTCGTTCCCGCGGCAGCTTGTCCATGGGTGTCAAATCAGCTCCGCGTTGGGGAACTCCGGAAACATTGCTCAAACACCGAACTCGTTCCGTCACAATGTCGATGGGGCGGGTGGAAGGCGGCGGATTCCAGCGCAAAGGCCGCTTCTTCGAACGCCTCCCAGCTGCAGCGACGGAGAGGGGGAGGTGCCCGTCGTGTCGCCCTGTCGTAACTGTGTGGCAATCTTGTTTCGCAGCTCGCCATTCTTAACAGGCCCTCCTTACTTATATATTGCAGCAGTTTCGAGCACTGGCTAAAAGAACTTATCTACAAGCAGACACGTATACTTCCAGCTTGATCAGTCTGTTAGTTTTGTGCTGAGTCACACCTGTGGTCCTTCTTTTTCTGCACAGCCACAACAGGGGCTGAACGCCTGCTGAACATGATAGCGCAGCACCGTGTGTCGACTCTGGAATGGACACGGCATCTTCGTGTTTTGAAGCATAGACTACGTAAATTGTAAAGGTCGGCCGCGTCTGAAGTCTCCGGAAAGAAAAGAGACTCCCTCTACTCAAGGAAAGGTTTCGGAATGGAGGAAACGCAAGGATCGATTCAGACGTGTGTGTCATGACAAGCAGTGATATTGAGCTAGACAGATAAGGCAAAAGTCGGAAGGGAGAGAAGGAATTTTTTTAGCGTGCAAATAGAGTGAGCATCTCTATCCATGACCTTGATGCATTGATTATTACCACGTGCATGAATCCGGTGAACACTGATAACCAGGTAAGACATGTGAAGTCTGTGCACGTCTTCGCAAACTCATGGCATCCGCGAAAATATGCCGCTGATGTAATATGTATTTATTTATTTATTTGTTTATTTAGTGTATATATGAATCGCACTTGCCCATTGTGGCATGCTGTATCATGCATGATACACATTGAACAACCAACAGGAAAATATTATTGAAAGAAAAGAAAACTCTGCATACTTACTCAGAATTTACCAACTCTCCAGCAGTAAAGTACCTAGCGGTACTTTATATGATACAGCATGCAACTATGGGTAGTTTTGTTAATGACAGCAGAGAGTTGTTTTTTCGCATACGAACAAATTAGGTAGTAAAACATAATGTTTCTACGGGTTATGTGGATCCTTAGCACATTTATTGGTGATGAATCAGTCAGGGAACGAAAATTACAGCATTGGTGATGACAAAGACAGCTATGGACCTGGCATGTTCCAAGAGCTAATAACAACGTTCGTAAAAGATGATTATTGAAGTTTATTGGCGCACAGACCAGGAGGTGGCCAAAAAGCGCCAAGGCTATGATAAAGACTGCCACTGAATTATGAATAATGATCATCGAGACATGGATTAAACCCGGCTGTTTAGAGACCTAAAATATGCGTTGGAAAGTACGTAAATATATTCTTAATAAAGATGGACAATAATGCATGACATATACTATGGAGAAACGATGACTGTGAATAGGTGTTGTATCAAAATATGTTGCTATAGGTAGCACTACTGCCTCACCAAGACCCATAAGAACAATGGCTCGGAGACATGCATTATACAGGTCGCTACTACCGCAGCATCAGCCTCTTGTCAGAGGATGTGCTACGAATATCACGGGCTTATAATGCGCTATAAATCGACATCTTGTAAAAAAAGTTGTCACTGATATAAGATAAAAATTTGTTTTGCTCCAAGAAACGTTGCCGGAGGAAGGGGAATGTGGCATCGGTACGATATAGGAAAGTGCTTTCATCGTTCAGCTTCTGCATCCCGACGCTCCACCAAGACGTGGAGGACGGTCAATCTCTCAACACACCTAGCACAGAGGGCAGGTTCACTACCAGTCAGCAAGTAAGAATGAGTACCGTATGCGTGTCCTATTCTCAGTCGGCAGAACATGACATCAGTTTGCGGCGCTTTTGTTACCGAAGGCCAATCTCGTACGTATGGCCTAATTAAATGAAGTTTATTAGAGGTTTCACGGTCCCAAATAGATTACCAAAAGTTTCTCAGCGTTCTGCGCAAGAAAGGCTTCAAGTCGGTGGGCGGGATAGCTATGGTGGTGTTACAGGCTCTCGTTGTTATGGATGTAGCAAGTTCGTCTGCAAGCATATTGCCGCTATCTCTCTGTGGCCTGGCACCTAACATAATACGAGATGTTGTAGAGATGCATACATAGTACACAGAGATGAGTAAAGCTTATTGACTGCTGGACTATGATGTTTCCGTAAGGACACAAAAACTCTTACTACGGTTATTTAAATATGACAGCTTTTTGTAGTTTCAATGCATTTATATATTTTACCACCGAGAGTAATGTATAAGCTTCTGCCGTAAATATGCTAATTTCTGCGTTCAGAATATTGCATTCCGAGAAGGATGGCCAGTCTTCGCGGTAGGATACACCATTCGGTGACTTTGATGCGTCGATATAAAATTCTGGACTGGAATACACCGACTGGATTTCGAGAAAGTGCATACGAATGTGTACCTGTGGAGCATGCTTTGTAGCTGCGGTAAAGGACGTGTTGCATCCAATCAGTTGCCACAGCCACGGTGGCCACTGCCTTGTTGGAGCCATCAGTGGATGCACATGTAGTGGAACGTTCATTTCTTCGCTCAGTTTCCTCACGTGTAGTGAGAAAGGTTTTCTCATTGAAAGTAGGTTTTGAAATATTGTGGCAGACGTCAAATCATTAGCGGTTCTATAACAGGAGTGTTCAGGATTATATTGCACTTTGAGGAAATATGTGAGGCTTATATATGTTCTTTGCAGGTGGAGTGACTACTCGTTGGACTCTACATATAAACTCTGTACAGGATTTGTTCTAAAGGCACCTGTGGCCAGGCGAATGCCTAAATGGTGAACGGGATCCAAAATCGTTAACGCACTTGGAGCGGCAGTTTGATGCACCGCAGAAGCATAGTCCAAACGAGACCTCATGAGGCTCCTGCACTAGATCATTAAGCAACCCCTGTTGCTGCTCCACGTCGTGTGCGCCAGAATTTTAGGAATGTTCATTGTTTTCGAACATTTCGCTGTCAGATACTTTACATGTGGAATGAATGTCAGCTTGCAGTCGAGTATGACACCAAGAAATTTGTGCTGCATGTTTAAAGGTAAGGGCTGACCATTGAGCTGGATACTAGGCTCTGGGACGAGACCCCTCCTCCTTGTAAAGAGGACACATGAGCTTTTCGGCAGATTCAGCTTAAAGTCGTTAGGTTTCCCCATGCTAAGACTTTATTCAGCCCGAACTGAACGTGTCACTCGCAGACTGTGATGTTACACGAACTTAATCCAACCTGTATGTAATTGAAACATGCTGAATAATATATACATTGTGGCATACGCGAACGCACACAGTTCATTTTAACAATAAAAAGGGTACAGCTAAGCGCGCCACTCTGTGGTACCCCACTTTCCTGTACAATCAACTTAGACAGAGCATTACCAATTCTAGCACGTAAAGCGCAGTGTGAGAGCTAGCCTTCTACTACGCTAAGCATGTTGCCATGGATAACCATTTCCGATATGTATTTGATAATGCCGTAGCGCCATGTGGTGTCATAGGCCTTTTCCATATGCAGAAAAACTGCCAAGAAATCTTGTTTGTAGGCAAATGCATAGCGCTTACAAGCTGCCTGTGTAAAGTTTTCAAAAAAAAAGAATAAATCGCTGTCTTTTGCATCTGCTATAATCAAAGAACATGCTTGATCCCTACCAATGTGGCTTTCGAGAAGGCAGTTACACAATCAACCATCTTGTGCGCATATTGGGGCAAACATCCGCCGTATTACTAATAAACAACTCTCAAAGCAAGATGAAGAAAGGAATTTTCTTGCCAAACTCCTAAAGACTATCCAAAGCAATATTTGCACGAAAAAGGAAACCGGTTCTAATGGTTTCTCAAATATCTTGAGGCCATCAATTTATCAATAGGGATAACATCAAAGTTTTAAGAACTCCGTGCCAGCGCGACTCCATTTTTCAAGATTTTCAATGGTTCTGATATTTTTGCAGGTTTTATGAAATTTTAATGCATTCTTGCATGGTCCTAAAGTGTACCCGTAAATGAATGAAGCATCGCATGTGATACGCTACAAGGAGGGCTCTTAACATCGCAGACACGCATTTATTGAAACAAAAAAGACGTTTGTTTAGGCACATATAACATATACATAGGCTTCTCTAATCTTTCCCCAAGGAAATAAATATTGATACAGTAAGGAGTGCTATTGCCGAATGTGCTGGAGGCATTAATGACGTCGTGCATAGTCTACATCTCTAGTGTAAAATATGTAGCTTCTCTGCTTCAGGGCAAGTTGAACCTGAGGATTCGCTGGACCGCACATTATTACCTGTCAGGCATCAGCAGCGTCTTTGTAGACCATGCAGTATCCTCGAGGGACATGCAGCGTTACCTTGAGCTCTAGGTATTGGATCCCGTCGACGAAGTTACGTAGTTTTTTGTAGTGATGATAGAAGCGTATAACCACGGCCGAAAAATCAGTTAAGCTTAGTGCTAACCAGCGGGTGCCGCCGCAGAGCTAGAAATAAAGACTGGCCACTTAAGGAATGTTCTGTACGTCATTCCCGTTACCTCGCTTGTTCGCGTTGGTTGACAAACTCCGCCACACTACTGAGCTGGGCTGGCTGTTGCAGCTCATAACTGTGGTGAGACGACTCAACGACGTCAGCGCCGAACTGCCACATCCTCATTTACATCTACGAGTTTCGCCTTCTGCCATGTTGCCAACCGGTGCAACTGCTCTTGGTAGATGACACGTGTTTACAGAACTGAGTGCCCAAGTAGGCGCACCTCCCAGTGTGAAGAGGTACGGTACTCCTTCACGCGTTTCCGCGTACTAAGTGCGACACGTAAAGCATTTTATCTATTTACCAAGGGAGTCATATTGATATATTTCACGTGCCGCTCCGAACAAACTTTTCATTTCTGGTATGGATTGCTAGGCGATCTTTGAACAGTAAAAATCCGCCTCTGCTGCCGGCTTTCTTCCAGACTAGCCGATCCCATTTATGAGTCAGGGCTTGCGGTCTTTGCTATACCTGTGAAGCATATGTAGAGGTTTTGTAACTGCTGTCACAGCGTACCTACGCCTCTCTGTACTGACCAGAGTCCAACATCATCAACGCGAATACGAATTGTGGGCCTTGTTCACAAATATTTTGGTTAAAAGTCACTGCATGTCATTGGTCTGCCGCGTTCGCTTATAATATATCCAACATGACGACTGACGGGCAGCTGCTTTACGAAAATTTCTATACTCCGTGTCGCCAACTTCGTGCAGAGTGTAGCGCAAGTCACGGCTCATGTCCGCCATCCGAGAAATAAAATAAGAAAGGCTGCTTCATTGTCCGCTGCCGGTCACCCTTCCCACGACGGTGGCTGAATGGAAGCTTCACGGATAGATCAGAGGCGCTCGATAGGCGAGCCATTCTTCCGTGTGAGAACGTACAACTGGATCTCATTAGTGATTGTCTAAGACGAGACGTATAGCCTTCACTGCAGGGTGAGACGTTGGTGAAACGAAGTCCATAGCAAGCACATTGGTTGTGAACATGGGCTGCAATTCTTGGGAATATTTTCCAATCTTCACGCAAGTGGCATAAAGGCAATATACACAGCGAGGCACGCCAGCACAGAGCGCCGTAACACTCGGAAGGTTTCACGCGGACATTCAAGCTTGAAGCTCATCCACGAGTGCGAAAATTCTTCGCACGTCGTAGAGGCTGACTCATCTGAAAGACGTGTAGGTGCGAAAGTGCCCGCACAGCGTTCCCGACTCACTCTGTAGCGTGAGTGTCCTATCGCATACATGTATATGGTCCAGACGTCATATGTCGTTTCTTAGGTAAATTTCTGGCACTTGCTCACTATGCTCACTATCCACAACCCTCATCGCATTATTTTGTGCGGTGTTTTCTTTTTTTTTTGCTTAATAAGCAACCCCTACGAACTGCTAGAAGGCTTCATTCTCTCCCACGAGTTTATACAAACATCTTGCCTCCCCATTTCATCGTACCTCTCCAATTTACACATCAGTGTAGTGTTCTTCTAGAAACACCACAACCGAGAAAGACTGCTTGCAAAGTTGCTTCATCTAGATTCAGAATTATTGTAAATGGCCTCTAAGAGAAGCAACTCAAACAGTGGAATACATTGATTTCGGTAAAGCAGTAGGGACTGACCTGTCATGAGACCTGCACTCGGCCTCTATTTCTATATGCCTATGAAACAAGCTGTCTGTATTTCCGATCTCCTGTTCAAAGAGACGTGCTACGATAGGAGCAAATAATCTTTCTCATCACGTGCTCCGAATCTGCCATTAGAACAAGGCATGAGTTCGGAAGTATTAAGCAACAAAATGGAAACGGCACGGCATTGACAATACGCAGAACTCCATGCTAATGGCCCATTCACTGCGTTCCATACGAACGAGAAAAACCAGAAGCAAAGAAAAGTAAACAAAAAAAGCTAACCAAGCATGTCAAAGGTAACAACGCCGCAGAAGATAAATTTTAGGCCTTCCTCCGATTGCCACGACGCTTACAAGGATACATGAGCAGACCCCGCGCAACGCGACCGCCATCCATTTTGCAAGCCCATAGCAAGAGGTGCGTGCAGCGTTCGTGACTCCTTAATATGCTAATGCGCCGACAGCTTAAGCGGTGGGCCATGACCCCACTAGGCGCTAAAGTGAGAGCGATGATGCCGCCGCCACGGGATAAACAATGCACGTTCCCAAGCCACACAGACACGCACACCCACCCTTTATCGTGCTCCTCTTCTTTCGCAAAAGTAGAGGAGAGCAGGAAGAAATAATCAGATGATTCCTGCATCGCGTCCGCCTTTCCTCCCCACTGCACTTACGCTGGTATCGCACGCCAAAATGGAGCTCGTTTATCGACTGCCCCACATAGCCTCTGACCCATTTTGTCCGTTGGCACTACGGCTACTCCTTTTTGTCAACTAGACAGAGGCAACACTCTACACGCGATGAATACTCTGTAAACATTACGCAGCTGCTGTCGAGTTGGTGCTGTTTTACCTCTTTTCGACAAGATTGTTATACATTTTTATGATATAGTTATAATATTTTAATGAAATACGCTACTTAGTACTTATGCCGAGAAAACACGTCTGCTGCTACTTGTATGCACCTTCTTCATAACGTCCAATTCAGCTGAAACATTCGAACAGGAAGATGAATAAACGTTTATTGCGGAAAACTCAAAGAAGAAAAAAGACAGGCTCGATTCTTTATTTTAGTCTTGCGGCCTCTATCCCAGCAGGATGCACTTCTCAACGCCACTTTATTATTATACTGTGGCCCTTCAGAAGCTACACCTTTTCGGTATAATGGGAAAGAGGTTCTTAGTAAATGTTTGTAACCCAACGTTGAATGCAATAAAAAGTAATTATAAGTGCCAATTCAAGAAACACTAGGAAACTTCGCGCCTTTCTCTTATAGCATTCGCGACTACAAATTTCCAAAACTATCGGGTTGGCTGTAGAGGAGATGCAGCCGCAATGAAGTACGTGAAACGTCTTGTGCTTGTACTGAGGGTGTATGCGGTCCAGCGTATATAAATGACGTGACAAAATACAGAGGTGACATTTATTAACGCCATAAAAAAAATTCAGTGTGTCCTTCCACTCTGTGAAGAAGAATCACCAGCGAATCCGTGAACGTGGGCCGCTTAATGGTGAACTGCCCCTCCGGCGTGGGTCGGCCCGGTATTGCTCTATCTTCGGGATCTGCCCACGTATGGGGAGTGCTTAACTCCTGCTTCACCTCCGCCGTTGGTTGGCCCGGCATTGCACTATTTTCGGGATCGGCCCAGGTATGGGAAATGCTTAACGCCTACTTCACTTCCACCGCGGGTCGGCCCAGTATTGCACCAGCTTCAGGATAGGCCCACTTAAGGAGAGTGCTTAATGCCTGCTTCTCCTTCACCGCAGGTGGACCCACTATCGCACTAACTTCTGGATTAACCAACGTATGGGGAGTGATTAACGCCTTTTTCCCCTCCGCCGCAGGTAGGCCCGACATTTCACTATATTCAGGATTGACCCACCCATGGGGACTGCTTAACGCCTGCTTCACCTCCACCGTGGGTCGGCCCGGCATTGCGCTATCTTCGGGATTGGCCCATGTACGAAAGAGTTTTCAGCGGTCGCCGGGTATGGCGGGAACTCAAGCTTATGTTAAAATCTTCCATGCTTAATTAATGATACAGCTAGTCGGGATCCCATGGTCTACTGTTCCAATCATACTCGCCTTCTATTGTGCTGGGTGGCGGGCGACATTTCTGTGATAAAGGTGGTGGCGAGAATTGGCAAACCTTTGTCTTGCTGCCCGAGTGCGCCCCCCGCCCCCCGCCCCCCGCCCCCCGCCATTTGTTTACCTATATATACGTGTCGAACACGGCACGTCAAAGCCGAGCAACCGCTAAATTTATGCAACAAACTGCACACTTGTAAGCCTTATAACCTCTGATGAGCGCATGTTTGAGTGAACATGGCAGAGTCAACTCTCTCAAACTCGACAGCTCCAGCTGGGATCGACAGTTGTACTGCGGAGCTATGCCTCTCTGAACTCGAAGTGACAGACTAAGCTTAGCTCTGACTACCTTATGCGTGGAGCGGCAGTGGCGCCATCTCTGCACCCGACCTGCTTTCCCCCACACGAAGTTATATATATATACGAATTAAGGCGCATTGGCAGTATGGTTGCAAAGATATAAGCGATGCTTTCATTTATGCGGTCTTAGCAAGTGAACCACTATGTTGACTGAACTAAAAGGCGCTTCAGGCTAAACACAGCCCGGCGTCATTATCAATGTTACGAAACTTAATCGGACCAGTATAAACGACAGCGCTGCGACGACAGGAACCGGTGCAGACGGTGGCACAAGTTGAAATGATGACGCAATCTAACTAGTGCTGGTGGCGGCGCCAGGTGCGCTGAAGACATTCTTATCATTATCAACCCTTATCGCTCTTTAGCGCCTTATCCATACGCAGCGAACCATTATCGAGCGTGATCAACCGTACTCCGGCGGCGGCTGCGTATGGTGCGGCCGCGCTTGCCCTATCTTGAAAGTGATCTGCAATGGGCACATAGTGCGCCGAGTGCTGATAGCTCCGCGTCCACTGTGTTCTTGCCGCTTAATTCGCGTTGAAGCAAGAGGCAGCACAAAGGTGCATTTGCTCACTTTTGCGAGTCCTGTCTAGAAAGCTATCATTTTACGTGATGGGCAGACGGACGGCCGGCTTGGCTTCGTCGTTGGGTAGGTATAGATATGCGTATGCATTTAAAAATGCTCGCATGCACTGTCATCTAGATATCCCAAAATTATTGAAGCTGTAGCATATCCAGAGTTGTATTTCGTCAACTCCTGCTGCTGAATCCTCAACAAGGACAAGTAGTCCGCGCCGTATAGATTATAGGGCATAACGTTCTGAAAGACAACAGTAGCACTGTGGCAATGCATGGCTGCTATTTAACTCGCCAATGTTGTCGCCGTGTCACGTATGACGTACCATACCTTGATGGGTATATTTTAAGACCACGTAGAAATACATATGAGTTGCATAAGTCCAGCAAATGACTCCGGAATAATTTCGATCACCAGAGTTTCTTGACATTCTACGAAAGCATGGTACACAAGAATTTTCGCATTTCGTCCCCTTCAATATGCAGCCGCCGCAGTCGGGCTTCGAACCAGGGACCTAATGCTCCACAGCAGAACGCTATAGCCATTGAGGTGGGTATCGCGAGCACCAACAGCAGTGATAATTATCATAACTCTTCGAAAATTTCCCGGGCAGAATCCCGTCAGGATAATTTACCTGGCAAAGAATCCGTGGTGCAAAATCAGTCGTGCAGACAAACGCTATTTGGCAGCACGGTTGGCCCGTTCTTCTCGAAAACACCGCTCACAACCATCCACTGGTGCCCTTCACTTGCGTCATGTGGCATTATGTAGGACGCGCATACGAAATAGATGAAGCGGCCTGCACGAATGAACTTGATCAGCCAAACAATGAGCTACTTTATGGCACCTGACTTGTGCGCCGGTATCCAACGTACACTGAGTGTTGATTAACAACTGATTGCGAAAACAGTCTCTTTCCTCCATCTGAAGAATAGGCTTGGGCTTCCATCTGGTTGTGGATAATACAGGGTGCAAGGCCTCACCTGCAGCACTGTATTACTGCCGCGCGGCTGTACTGCTGCACCGAGATGCATATCAGGCTTCTTTCGCTATGAATGCTATACATACGAGGTGAAGTCAAAAAGTAAAGGGACTTATGAGAAAAGGTACATTTACTAATGATAGAAAACCGAAACATACATTATTTTTACATAACCTACCTACACTTCAACGCACCTTGCCAACGTTTCACAAGTTTTCTTGTTCCACCGAAAAAAAAAGCTTTTTGGTTGCACGTGTAACCAATTTTGCACCGCATCAATGACTTCTGCAACGGCTGCAAATGTCCTTCCCCTGAGCGCTTCCTTCAATGATCCAAACATATGAAAATCACTTGGAACCATGTCTGGACTGTAGGGCGGGTGTTCCAGCAATTTGAATCCCAACTCTTTTATTGTTTCGGCCGTCCGTTTGGCAGAATCTGGCCGAGCGTTACCTTGCAGCAGGATGACACCTTTTCGTAGTTTTCGACGATGTTTGGACCTGATTGCAGGTTTGAGTTTAGTTCGCAATACATCACAATACTTGCTTCGCGATAAACAACTGTCACCTTACTGCGCTTGGATCCGACGAATTATTTCCGCAAGTTTAACACCTTCTGCAAACATTTGTATTTCGTATGTTTCGTATTTCGATTCGTATTTACGAATCACTGCCCCCATTTCCTCCTTGGTAGAGATCGACAATGGAGCTGCCATGTTTAACGGTCTGCTACACTCTAACGACTTACGCGGGAATATGAGTGACACATTCCATAGAAGTGTTGCAGACGGCGCTAATTCAGCGCTGGATACTAGCAGTGTTACCAAAACATAGTGCGAGATATTGCAAAAGTCCCTTTACTTTTCAACTTCTCTTCGTATTAAGTGAACGCCGGAAATGCCTTGATGCTGAGATGTGTTGATCATGGCACATAAATATATTTGCATCTTTGCCGACTCCGTTTCATTAGTTCTTCTTTATTTCTTTTTGCGTGTGAGTAACGAAGTTGTGAATAGCCCGCTTAGAGGCAGAATACTCGCGATTCCGGATAAAGCTTGGCTCCTTTCGCTCCCTATCATATTCTTCAGTTTGTGCTCGTGTGCTTTGTTCAATTACTGTAGTCATTCATTGCCTGGCACACTAATTGACACTGTGTGGTCATGCGTACGAGTTTGATCTGTTGTGATCTGGACAGTGTATAAGCGTACACGTTGCATTGAATTACGCGAAGGTAGCATGAAAATAAGCACAATTGTACACATTGCATTTAGTTTTATATCATGCAAGTAAACCCTTCACTGAAGTTTACCCTCAAATAGATTCCAATATGGGCGTTGGATAGGCATCAGTTTGTTGTTTTCTAATAAACTGTTCTCTTATCTGTCTCTTTTTCTTCTTTTTTGATGATGGCAACTTTTGTATTGGCGTACCAGCGATTTCCAACCCTGACTTATTCCCGACTTATCCCTGAGCGCTCTTCCTGCTTAGCTTTGTAAATCGAAAGGGGCGTGCTTATGAAAAGTGTGAAATGCGTAAATCTTCTTACGAGCAATGATTCAAAAATCAAAGATAAGAACACCGTTTTTATCCAAAGTGCGTGTACATACATTAGAACCACCCATCCGTGATAAGGTTGCGCCTGCATAAAAAGTGCTTCGCTGCTGAAAATTTGCCCTCGTTTGATCAACGTCACTTATTCGATAATTAGGTTAAGTGCGAAATTTTCCATAATGCAAAAACATGGTTGCTTTCTTTGAATGTGCTCGGGGGCGGAAACTTGGGTGAAAGAAATAATGGGCCCAAAGAAACAAATATTCAGTGCAGGAAGTAGTGTAGAATTTCAGCGAGGAAGTTGTCATGTTTGAGGAATTGAATATGCACTAAGTTAAGCACACACATAGAAGGAAATCCACTCTGCCAGGGCTCCAGGTTTATGTCTGGCATGCGCGTCAGATTTCTTGATTTTTTCTTATTCCTAGAAGCTCTAGAGACTACTTTGCATACTTAAAGGGAAGCTGAAAGGTTTTCCAGAAAAAAATGAGTGAACATGTGTACATAATGGTTTTCAACCCTCTGAATTCGAATATCGTATCGAAATTGAGCGAAAGAAAGCGCAAATACATTTTATTTCGACGAAAAGTGCAGCAGCGGACACGCCCAGCTCGCGCGTCTCGTTTCCGCCTGTGATTGGTCGGGCGACCCGTGACGTCAACTTTAGCGACCGACCGCTGCCGCTCCACATGAAGCGCGGTGCCAGGTAGTTTGGTGCCGTAATGGAAAATTAAGAGGTAATAGAAAATTTAGAGAGACTGCGTTTTTCTGAAGAGTTCGGCGTTGCTCCCTACATGTACGAGCCGATTGCAAAGAGCCCGCCTCTCGAAGAAGCAAACGATGCTGGTGCGAGCAGTGCTTTCGACGAGAACGAAAGCGAAGTCTTGGGATCTCCTCGTGTTGGAAATGCTCTTTGATGAGTATGTTTTTTGCAAAGCGATCTAGTGATCTCGCCGATCTTTCGCCGATCTAGTGAGCTCGTTTCCGGTCAAACAACTTTAGTGTTGTGTTCCTGCATGCCTCCTCGTGGAACGTAAGCGGGGATGCGATCGTCGGCATTTGTGCGCTGTCCAAAGCTGTCGGCAACCTACAAAGACGGTTCAAACGCGTGAAAAGCTTCGCGGTTCATGCAGTACGTGTAGTGACCTTCATCTGTGCGCCATCCGCACACTACTCGTCCGAAGTCGTAAAGGCGTCGAATTCCGTCGGCTACGTGAGACGTTCGGTTTCTCGCTGTGCGCGAGAGACTGGGAGAGCGTAGCGTCCTGGCGTGCGCCAGCTTTCCAGCACATGCAAACTCTACATTTGCACTGCGTTATGGTAGCTGCGTGCAGGCTGTTTTACAACACACGTGCAAATAGAAAATTCGCGGCGCTTTGCGACGAAACCTGCGTCGACGGCGGGAAATAAACATGCACCTTCCGTTCAGCGTGCTAACATGAAGGATCTCGCAGTAAATCAAAATCCAGGTTTGGGCGAATTCGTGTATTCATAAGGCCTTCCAACACCAGTTATCATCAGTCAGTCCGCACTCGTGCCGTCTTTGTTTTCGTTGCTCCGATCTTTTCGCGCTGCGTTTAGAAAGCCTGCTAGTGGAAATTCTGGTGATAATCGTCGTCACGGAAGTGGTTGGAGCACAGCAGTGTTGTTCTTGAGGGCTTGGAATTCTTTCGCTTTACAGCAGCCTCCCACTTCCTTAAAAGCTTCTTGTCTTGTGGGAAGCAATGGAAGACAACATCGTCGCGGCCGCTGGTGTTCGTGAAACCGTAGGCTGCACAGAAAAACGGCATGATCGGCCCACCACATCAGTTGATGCTGCGCACGTTGACCACCACTCTACATACACACAGACGCACCAACAAAGAAATGCAGGGTCGATCGAAGCAGATTACGACGGCACGCACGCAGAAACAAGCACGGTCAGGCACGGTCGCGCAGGCTGCGAAGGAGCAAAACACTAAAGTTGACGTCACAACACCGCGGTTTCCGGTCTCCGCTCGCATCGTCAGCGTCAGCAGCAGCGCGCGGCATTCGACGGGGGGCGGAGCTACAGCGCAATTTCAACCGACGATTACGTCGCTCCTATTTGAAAAAAAAAACCAAATTTGACCTACATGGTTTATAAGGTTCCCGCATCCGTATATGAGCGTCTTATTGAATTCGACAGACTCTTCAGCTTCCCTTTAATGCTCTCATAGCTCTCCTGCTTCAGCACCCCCTTGTTTGTAGAAGTTTTATTCTTATTTGTGACATGCATATTATTGCACACATTTAGGCTATCTCTTGTAAACTGAAAAACAAATGATTTTACTTATCGTTTCAGTAAGGCAGCTAATATGCGAGCTATTCTGAAAGCGATGAAAAAAATATTTACAGCTAAGCTGCAACTTTCTTTAGTTTAATATGTGTAGAAATCCTCAATGCTCAAGCACTTGTCTGATGTTAGCTTTGACAAAATGAGAAAGGATACACAGGCCAAAGTCCACAAATGGACTCTCTATAGAAACCTACTAAACACATGTCAGCTAAGGAAGTTGTCGCTATTGACAGAATACATAAAACCAGGCCGACGTGACAGCAGCTTTAAACGCTTGGTTCATTGGAACCTGGGGTTGATGGTAGCTTACAGCTGGTTTGACCAGGCAGTGTGTGCCACTAAAAGCTCCGCCTAATCATCTCGTGTATAGAGAAATTTGCAGCGGGCCTTCAACTCGCTGTCACAAGGAAACTTGAAATGCAGTCCGGACAATTTCCTTCCAACCATGATTATCGCTTCTGCGGACACTAGGAGCAATATTACGCAAGTATATCTTGGTCTCCTAGTCTAATGATTGCGTGTCGCTTGTTCCACTGGGTTTATAATGGCAGCGACGTTTAGCATGGGCGCAGATTTGTGCGAGTCGATGAGAAAACGCAAACACTATCGAAAATAAGAAAATTCTTGCGATCATACGGCTCTCTAAGTTACACGTACGCCTGTGGAAGGTCTCGCTTCCGGAAGCTCCCTAGCAGATTGTTCGTACTGTGACGCAATGTTATTATGGCTGAAGGTGTAGTTATGATAGGGCGCAGTGCAAACCCTGCACTGACGACCCGGAGTGTATAGCGCAAGAATTTCGATGCTGTTTAAAATACACCAGCTTTCTCGAGGTCCAAATTACCTAGGTTGCAAGTAAGCGCCACTCGATGCATGAACAGGATGGTGTCGAGGGCGGGTAAGGTGAAAAGCTCACGCAGCAACTCTTCTGGGAGTTGTTTAAGTACGCGTGAGCATTGTGCCACTTGCTCCTCTACACGCAGCCCGGTGACACTATCATTGTTATGAAACTTCATACAACTAGTAGAAACCCTTGTCTACCCGCTACGGTGGCTTAGCGGCTATGGTGTTGGGCTGCTAAGCACGAGGTCACAAAATACGTACCCCCATGCATTGGGGGCACGTCAAAGGTGGTTAAAATTAATCCGGAGTTCCACACTACGGCGTGCCTCATAATCAAATTGTGGGTTTGGCACGTAAAACCCCAGAATTCAATTCATAACCCTTTATCAACCCTTATCACTCGTAACCAAATTTATGGGACTATATCCGACCGTTACCGACCATTATCGGTCCTTATCAAGCTTATCGTACTTGATTCAACTCGTCTCAACCCTTATCGGAGCTTATTAACCTCATCAGAATCATCCGACCGTTACAAGCTTTTATCGCTCTTTAGCACCGTATCTATCCGCGTCAAATCATCATCAACCGTGAAGATACCGAAATAACTCCTCATCACTCCTTGTCATCGTGATCAAATCAATGATGAATTATTTGTCTGTGTTGTGCGACGTGAAACGCAAGATCCCTCAGAGATCGGTTCCGTTTCGGTCGGTGAAGGAACGCCCCACTGGAAGGCACATGCCATGACCCCCCAAAATGTATCGGGGATGATGTGGCGTGCTTGACATTAAATTTTTGCAAAATTCAAATTTTCCTGATGTCCTACAATGCTCGAAGTCGGCTGTACATTCGGTCCTAGTGATCGCATTTATTCCGACATCATCAAATCTTTCAACAAAGCGTTCGCAGAAACTGTTCTCCCTTGACATTTGTTTTGTACCGCCGCTACAACACATTCATACGGTTCACCTTGTGCATGCGTAGGTGTTTAGCCAAGTGGGTAAGACACTCGGCTTCTAAGCGCGGGGTCGAAACTCAGCACCACAGACGTTTTTTTTTCTTTGGAATGTATTTTGGTTTATGCATTAATTTCTTTAAAGCGATTTGTCTTACATGACAGACGGGTGGACGGCTCCCTCCTAGGATAGGCACAAACATGCTTACGCATTTAGAACCCAGAAATCTGCAGCTTAAACTGTGTATCAGTAAAAAAAAACTGACGCGCTACAGGTTTTCTTTAAAAGGCACACAAATCACGTTCCGGTCAGTGGTCGTCTGTCTTTTAATTGATGAAGCAACAGAAATAACACGCAAAGTGTATGTAAAGAGGCCGCATGATCTAGGAAGCTCCTTTGTACCCTGCATGCAGAGTGCGGAAGTAAATGAATAATTGATGAAAATAAAGTGTGGGACGAAACAAACCGGGAACTGGTGATCAGCACTAAATACAACAAACTGAGCTCTATAAAGACCGGGCCTTGCCACTAGGTCTTCCTGCCAGTGGTTATGAAAGTAAAAATGAAAGATGTAGTGCAGCTGCGTCAAAAGGGAACACTATACCGGATGTTCACGTATCTGTTTTTACAGCGCTATTTTAATCGCTCGTAAAATATTACCCCGATAAAGCTCGAGACCAGCCTTTCCTCGAACTTTTGGCGGTTACCGGGCAAGCTGGCTGGTTTCGGTGTATCTGCCGTTAATGGAGGCCTGTTTTCCGAGTTGACAGCGTGGGAATAACGACAAGCGTTCATGACACTCTCGCGCGATTGTTCGGTTTCTCTTTGCGTGTTTGTTAGTGAGCGTGCTCAAGTGCTTTTTTCTGCACTTCGTCATTTCCCCTATACGTGCTTTTGCAGTGCCTTGCGTACAGATGTTTCCACTGGTTATTTACTAGCGTTCCCCTAGAGGCCCATAAACCAGCTTAAACACTTCTCTTGTTCACGGGTGGCGTGATGAATTGGTGCCCCAGTTACGCGATTGTGGTGCAATGCATCACCCAAAGCGGCAGCCACCAGAGAGCTAGCCGAGTAAGCAGAAGGCTGGGAAAGAACGCGATGGAGAAAAAAATCCGGTACGGGCTGCGTTAACTTGCTGCTCTATTTTGCTTACATGAATTGTGGGTGGCCTGTGTGCCTCGAGCACCTAAAATTTGTTGGCTGCAGCCTACAATGTGCTTTCCTGTTTTTCTCAAGCAGTTAAATCGTGCACTTGAGTTCATTCCACTTCCTGTCTGCCTACACGTTTACAGCAAGTGAATTAGCACATATAAAGGAAGTAAGGAAAGAGAAAAGCAGAAGGCAGGCTAGCAGAAGGCTACCCTACACCGTGGAAATGGGAAAAGGGAAAGCAATGATGACAGGGAGAGAGAGGAGGGGAGGAAAGCAGGAAATTAGCGGTGAGTTCGCTGACGCATGTGTTCTAATAGCAATTGCACTAATTGTCACAGACGTTCACACAAGCCCGTCATCCTCAAGAAGCACAAGAGTGCCAGTACATATAAAGACACAAAAATCAGAAATAGAGACAAAGACAAGTAAGACCAACCGGCCCAACAATTAATTCTTCTGGAAAATATTTCTTGTACATTCTGTCCTTCTTGTGTGTATCCTCAGCTAGCCTTGAATCAACGACATTCTTCTTTGCAACATCGTGAAAACAACATGCCGGCCCAGTTTTATGCCTTCCGTCTCCGAAAAAGGATCGTACACTCAGGATGTTTATTATCGGTTTGGATTAAAGCGTTTGTCTTTTTCTCCCTTTCTTGTGTCTGTGTCTACTATTGTGCAAATGTTTTTGTTCAGCTATGGAAAATGAACTAGCCCAAAATTTATTCTTTTACGCGTTTATATGTTTAGCACGTATATGCTGGGAAAAGCAGCTCGACGCGTAATTATTCCGGCCTAATCTCTGCAACACACGTGAGAGCTGTTTAGTTTTTCGAGGATATAAAGGCGTGAGTTGCAAAGCTGATAATTATATTTGTTTATGTATCTCACAATACCTCCAGAGCCGATTGATTTGCCATGACTTTGCTTGCGATAATTAGTATTGCCACTATAAAGCAATATCCCAAAAGCTAACGTGGTGTGCATATCCAATGAAGAGACAACGATTGAGATATTGGAAGGTCACAACACAATCTCGACATAGAGGGTACGAAACCTACATAGATTGCGCACAATGTTGAATTGGTATGTAATGAAAATGAAGACTGAAGACACAGTGCGTAAGCAGACTCGTTTTCATGAGCCGGAAGAAAAAGTTGTGGCAGAAACCACCGTGGACGATTGTAAATGTCAGCGATAAATTTCTTGTGCGACCTACTGCGTATCCTCGTGCCATACGTGTGTCACGAAACCTTACGCAAAGTCAGCGACACCCGAAGTGGCAACCTCACTGTTAAGCACAATGCCAAATGATACCATGAGCTACTGATATCACAGCACTCCAGTTGAAACTCCGTAGCAATTCCCCTTTCCCTAGTTATACTGAGTGCAACTTCATGACAAAGACTATCCATCAAGCGGACGCGCTCAACGCGGAACTGTCTGCTGCGGCTCGGGCACTATCGATTTGTTATACTTACGACTACGTGCCATGTGCGTAACCTTGGCATAATCATTACGGTGGATCGGCCAAAAATTGCTGGACACCAATACCATGCGAGCAGCGTCAAACAAAGTTGTCTGTCCCGGCCCGTGTCCAGTGACCCAAGTTGCCTACATGCAGACAGTAGGCAGCAAGTAGCATGTTGTCCATCCGGGTCCATAACCAATGGTCTATACTGTCTGCTTGGCAAGACAACAGTCAGCTTGTACCTAGCGACCCAATTTGACTCTCCTCTCACAAATGGTCACAAACAAAAACCGCAGGGGGGGGGGGGGAGGGGAAGAGCCAGAGGAAGAAAAAAACATGGAGGAGGAACGCTCTTTTCTATTTTAAACGGAGAGCTATTCACACCAATAGCCATAATGCGCGCGACCTTGGCCCAAAAAAGGTGCCCCAGGCATCGTCAGCTTTGGTCGCATTCGAAATATGCTGCTGAAGCTAGGTCACCCGTTACATAAACAACTATGTTCGGCTCTGGTCTGTCTTATTCGTTGCTGTAAGTGGCGTCGGAATTGAACGCAGGGGAAATTAACGAGCGCCACAGAGCTTCGACAATCTCACATAGGTCCTCACTGATTAGCAACAGTGTCGACAAAAAGTCATCATAAGACCTGTATGGACGGGCCTGATGATTGACTCGGATATCCCTGTGGCTGCGCTGTGAATTCATGCGCAACTGTGGGATTTTGCGTTACCTGCCGCTTTCATTCAGCAACGAGGCTAAAATTTCTGATAAATTGCGTCCAAGTACTTATTTTTTTAAAGTAAGGCGCTTTTAAAAAAACTCGTTTTAATAAAGCAAATTTAAGCACAGAAATATTCTTTTTTCAGGTAAGAAAATTGGGGCACCCTTAGATTAAATTAGAAGTTGAAGTTAGTTTTAAAGAATTTATTCCCTTTGCACTAACAGAAACATATACGTTCCGGAAAAATCTGATTCATCGCTTGAAGCGCGACAGATATGGTGGCACAGGTATGCCTTGATTTCATAAAGTTATCTCAGAAGAACTGCCTCAGGTCCCAAATATATATTCCACCTCTGTCATGGATGTATCTGTCAGTTTTTTAAACATAGTGAATGATTTATCATCACTAGCCTATTTTTGTGTCCACTGCAGGACGAAGGCCCCTCCCAGCGATTTTTACTCCTGCCTTGCGCTAGATAATGACAATTTGCGCCTGCGAGTGACCCAGTTTCCTCTTGCAACTTAATCTTCCGTCGTCCTCGAGTGCGCGTCCCTTCCCTAGGCACTCATTGTGTAACGCTAATGGGACACCGGCTATCTGCCCTACACATTACATGGCTCGGTATCCCTGTTTGCTCTCTGATCCCCCTCCCTCCCCCGCTCTTGTCCTGTTTCTCAGTGACCGATTACCCAGCTTCAAAAGACACGTACCCTTTTCCAAATAGATTGTGGGACGCATTGCGTGAGGGGATAAGGTATTCTTTGATTGTTTTGCGCAACCGACGATGACGTGCCTAACATTCCGCTGTGTCCTACTTTGAAAGGTAACAGGTTAACCTCTCCAAGGCCTCTATATTTTGTTTCTCTCAACTCTGACTGGAACAGCAACAGAAACGATAACTGCGCGCGGAGCGTCGGCAGGAACGAGGTCTATTTTTCCTGCTTCATGACTGGACTGAGAAAAGAGCCCATTTCCGACGGCCTCTGCTACAGGCGACATCACAAGAATTCTGACAGCGTCATATAGTTAATGGGGATCCCGTTTAGAATAGAAAATTAGGTTCCAAACTGCAAACGAAGCAAGTGAGATGGGCCATTATTAAAAGCGAGTCGCAATGAATAATACTTTCTGTCACCTAGGCAACATCGTCGTTCAGCTGCTGCTTGCAGCTACTGGCAGGATGCATCCCAATCTTCAGCGTTAATATATTGTACAGAGGCCCCGTGCCGGCAGATGAACTTAAAGAAAATGTAAGGCACCCAAAAGAAAGAGAGAAAGAAAGAAAGAAATGAACTAAGAAATCATTCCATGGGTAGTTGGCGGTCAAAAATTGTGTGTCATGACAGTCGACCCGCCGCACCACCAGTTCGCCATCATCATGAGGGATCGACTTCGATCCTAACGCGGACGCCTCGCGATGCCTCGCAAATGGTTCGTTAGAGCTGATGGTGTGTAAAAAGAGGAGCTACAACACATCTATACCACATTTGATCAAACGTTTTTACTACTCTAGCGCATAAAAGGCGTGTTCAGAGATCCTTCAGCGCGAAGACAGAGCAACGCCATATTTTGACAATGCTTCTGATACATATTTTTCTACCGTTTGTTCTACCATCTTTTCTACCATCTACCATATTTCTACCATATTTTTACTATATTTTTCTACCATCTTTTTCGGAATACGATTTACTGCATCCGGAAACTAGTATCTTTACGGCTGAGGCATACGCGCTATTGTCGGCTGTAAAGCATATAATGAAATAAAAACTCCAGAAATCAGTTATATATACGGACTCCCTTTGTGTTGTGAAGGCCTTCATGTAATTCCGTAAACACAAAAATCCGGTAATTATTGAACTCTATTCCGACCTGTGTAAAGCATATCTATCAAACCAAAATGTGATTATATGCTGGGTGCCTGCACATAGGGGCATCGAGGGTAACGTTCTAGCGGACCATATGGCCACATCAATTTCATTGCATACAGTTAATCATACTGCATTGGTCCCTGTCACAGACCTGAAGCCTTTCTTAAGAAAGAAACTACGACACCACCGGCAACGCATGTGGGACGAAGAAATAAATAACAAACTGCACGACATAAAGCCACAATTAGGTTCTTGGCCCTCCGTAACAAAATCATGGCGAACAGATGTCCTATTCTGTCATCTCAGAATAGGGCACACATTTGGCACGCATTACTTTTTACTCACTAAAAATGATCCTCCAGCCTGTGGTGGATGCAGTAGAGGCTGACCATCCTCCACGTCCTCCTGCAGTGTCGGGCAGCCGAATCTGAGAGAAGGAAACATTTTCCCCTAGCATACTGGCAGCACATCCCCCTCCATCCTGTAATGTTACTCGGCCCAGAACCACTCTTTGACACCAACGCAGTCCTAGGTTTTCTGAAAGATGTTGTGTTGCATGTTATTAGCCCCACACGTTCGTAGCGTCTCCTCTCTTCAGAGGATGCCACTGTGATAGCTCTTTCGTATAGCACATGGCTCTAGCCCATGTGTTTCAAGGGCTCTGGCGAGGCAGTAGTGCTCCAGGTAATTTTACCATTTCACATATTTTCTATTTTGCATCATTCTTTCACGATGGATTTTAATGCTCATTGAAAACTTCATTTGTCACCGACATAATCTTATTACAGATAGATTTTACACACTCTAGAGCGACTATTTTAAGGCCCCTTTACAGCCACGTCACATCAACCTCATAGAACGCATAACTACATTGCGAACGCATCAGCACGGACCTGGCGCTCTTTGGCCATACCTGGCCCTTGCGCCAAGAAATACCATACATTCATTCATTCTACCGTTTGTTGCGTTTGTTCGTTTTTTCCTGCCATTTGTTCGGCGTTAGCAGCGGGCAGACGACAGTATATTCTAGAATAGGTATGTCTTACTTTTTTTAAGTACTGGGATCCCACGTACGCCTGGCGTCATGGAAACTTGCCACGTGTTATATGTTCCGCAATGCAAAATACAACACAGTTCTAGTTAGGTAGAACGGCCATCTACCATTCTGGCTGTTGTCTTCTCCTCTATGTGCCAGGAAAAATAGCGAAGATTAATTCTCGGGGCGAGTTTGAGAATAAGAGCGGCGGGGCAGCCATCCGGCTGGATTCGACAATGCCACTTGGCAGGGAAGGGGGGCATTACAGCAGTGCCATGGTACACGCGTCTGAAGAACGTGCCGGGAGCACAGGCCTGTTTCTAACATGCTACTCGTTACTCCCGGTCAGCTTGCAGCTACTGAAAACAGCGGTAGCCACTGTGTGGATCGGCTACGCGCTCCGCGTTCTCGAGTAACGCGGTCAAATGGTGATGTTTCTGGTGTAGCTGCACAGGCCGGCAGACCACACTATTGCTTTCTTCGCAGGACTGGTGATAAGCAACTCAAACCGTCACCATTTTTATTTCCCTTTTTTTTCTGAAACAGTTTTTACCTTCGTTAGCTTGAGCAAACCACCAGGCACAGCAGGTTCGCCTGGCTCAGCACCAGCAAAATGCAGAGTAACGAAGGCCTGCGGTATGAAATGTTTGCCACTCGCGTAAAACATTATGATGCTGCTCGTAACGTGTGCCTGATGTCTGAGTTGGAGCTTACAGTGTAAGGAGAGAACGAGAGAGAGAAATGTTTAATAATTCAAAATGCAGAGAGGTCCTCCTGGAGTACATTGTTCCAGTCAGCTACTTCCCGCTGGGGGAAGAGGGAAGGAAAGGGAAGTATGACGGGTGTCGATGATGACGGAAGGAAGATGCAAAACCCATAACATGCAAGTCTACTCAAAGCGTAGCTTCCAGAACCATACTTTTCAAAGAGTCAAGTAAAGCCTGAGTCGCCTGAAAACCGGATTTACAGTCACGCCAAGGCTCCAATACAATGTCCTCTGGCAAAGGTTGCCTGTCGAGGCTCGAAAGATCATCCATCAACTTCTGTTACTATTCCACGTACTGAGGGTCAAACAGTAAGCGTACTATATTATCATGCACATGACACAGTGCAGAGACTGGGGACTCGGTGCGTCGCATAAGTGAAGGTAGCCACGTGTAAGCGCTACTCTCCCCTCCCGCCTCATTCTATTCAGAAGGCTGGCGCAGCTGCGCTGAATTTTTGGTGGCAGTCTGAATTTCGAGTTAGGGTGCAATCTCTGGAGGCGTCTGGTGTGAGTTTCCGGGTAGTCCCAGTGGTTTTCTGTCGCTTGCGGCTGCAGAATTGAGAGAAGACAGCGACTTCCACTCTTGAAAATGTAAATGTAAGTAGTAGATCTGCGGTCTTCGAATGCCTTGTTCGCTTAAGTACCAGCCAGTTCATTGACAAGTGCATCAAAATGAGCGGGAAGTCATCGAAACGCAGTGTGGAGCCCGTTCTTTACCGGTATAGTGTGCTGCTCGGCAGTGGGAAGAGTCAACACTGTATAGGAGCTTTCTTTCATTACAACTCTAATGGCTGCAGGGACGATTTCGCATAACTGAATGTTGTCCGTGCTCAGGAGACTGTAGTGAAATATAGAGAACTACCTCTCTGATCGCCACTAGTTTCGTGGATGGTGGCGTTTTATTACATTGGCAAAACTGTCGAATTACACGATGAGCAGGCGCTACGAAAGCCGCAACTGACGTGGACGACGATACTCATCCGTCGTATACACGCGTCTACCGAGGAGGCTTATGCTTTCGCCAAATATTCAAGTTTGAGTCGCAACATTGCAAGTATCCACAATTGAGGACCGCAAAAGCTATTCTTTTACTTTGACAGTAATGTTTCAATATATCTACATGTTCTTTTTTCAGATATGCTAATTTTTTTAGAAAGGCGCACGCATGTGCATGCTTTACCACCTTCGTGAGAACACTGCACATGCGGCTTTGAGGCACGGTCATGTGAGTTTACGACCGCGCGATCCAAGCTATGCTGTTGGCCGCGACGAAATCCTGCTTTCGCTCATCCGAGGCTGCTGACATGGTCCAGCCACGAGATGGAAAACCGGGCGGAAGGGAGGGAAATGCAGGGGGCGTTCGACGACGAAAAAAAAGGTGACAACAACGGGAAAGCGTTTCTTCATCGCTTATTACGGAGGCCGGGCTCTGCATGCTGAACAGGAGATTCCTTTGCCAAAAATTGGTAGAGGGTTGTAAAATCATCCCTTACAAGAATGAGGCGAATCGATCTGTCAGGCAAGTGAATTTGAGTTTAGAGGCACTGGGCAAAAGAAAATAAGACGCGTACGCGCAATAACTACCGCGGAGTACGATGGCGAGGGAAGACAGTCGAGTTATGTTGTGGTCCAGAATTTGCGTCCGGCCTTTTGATTCGGGGCAAGAAAATTACACTAATGATATTTTTTCAGTGCGGAAATAGAACAACCGAGTAGATTAGACGAGACAAATACGTAGCCTTCTCTGTTCTATTTGTGGTTGTACCATTTTTTTTTTTGCGCTGAGAACAACATATACTCAACAATTGTTGTCTAGGAAATCTTTCATGAGACGAACGAACATCGCCATGACGGATTGTTTTTAGGGAGCGAGCTCGACTGTGAATTCATTGGGTAGGTGCTCAAGCATTGAGTAGTGATACAGGCTAATTGGTCTTGTAGTATTGCATAAGCATGCGCTGGCACTTCATTCCTAGATAAGCAAACGCTCATAGTAACTGTTTACATATCATTGTTTAGATTGAGAGCTGTCTTTCACCACGAATCATGATATTACCGGAGGTCTAGAAGTTTGAAGAAACTATGGGCCGTATAACGTAAAACTATTCAAATATGTTTTTATTCCAATCTCCTTATGTCAAATTTGCGTAACCGCCGGCGGACACTACTTGCACAAAACATTTATATTTAAAATCAATTAATTAACAAGAATCTACTAATTCACTTTCTAGCTGATTATCTTATTACCCATATTGCAATTTACAAATTCTAGCAATGGACTTCACAAGGCGGATCCACTTGGAACGAATTATCAGACGACACCAGTTTCGATATATAAGTTTCCGAACCTTGCGGAGAAATGCATTTGCGTTCTAGTTACTTGTGTGCTTCAGTGCATGAAAGCACGTTTTGTTAAGAAATTAACTGGAACGCCACTGCATTTCTCCACAACGTGGGTGAATATTTTATCTGGAAACTCGTGGCATCTTGAAAATTCGATCCAAGTGGATCCGCCTTGCGAACCCCACGGCTAATAATGTGGGCCATAATATAGTTACTTAGAAACTTAATTAGTGTATTGTTATTAATCAGTTGATTTCGCATCTGAATGTTATGTCCAAGTATTGTCCGCCGTTTCGTGTAGACCAGCTCAGAACTAGAATTGTGATATCTGCCACAGGCAACTCTTAATGATTTTTGAAAGTGGTCGCTGAAACACCCAATATATATATATATATATATATATATATATATATATATATATATATATATATATATATATATATATATATATATATATATATATATTGGTGCTTGCAAGGCATTTTGCTAGACCAGAGACGGAGTCATGTTGATATATCAGAAAGTAATTGTGCTATTATGATGACAAAACTAGGCTAGGCCGTTTCAAATTGTGTCAACCAGGAGACATAAAGGTTCAGACTTTAATAAATACCAGTTATTGGAAAACTACGCGAATTTGTTATAAGCATGGTCGAGAAAACACTTGAATGTTTTATAATCAATGGCCCTTATTTATGGAGCAATACGAGAAGGTATTGAATTCCGGCAACCTTTTACAGTTGCTACTTTTGCAAGTTGAAAAATGACTGCTAAGGGAAATACCAACCAGCATAGCCCTGTGACCCGTGAACAATATGCGTGCAAATAATGTGCGAGAACGGGCACGCAAAACAAGAGACGTTGCACACGTGCGGTGAATATACATTTCTTCATTTATGGAGGTTGTGTGGGGTAAAGCAAAGAGTAACACTGCCGGTGAGAAAAAAAGTAATAAAAGATAACGTAAAAGAAAAAAAAGAATGACCCGCTGTACAGAAGTGCGAGGAGGAATCGAAAAGCGCAGAGATGCATTCTTTATACGCCTTGGAGGCACGCACGAGTAACCAATCTCGCAATATACTGAATAAAGAAAAAACGAAGCAACGGTGAGAAAGATTATTGGATCCGTAGACTGACCAGCAATCTGAGCTCATCTGGAAATGCTCCTTCTGTACTTAAAAAAAATACAAACTTTAAATCACATGTATTTTTCAATCACAAAAGAGATTGACTCGATGTGTCAAAATTGTCCCATAGCGTTGTGTTCGTGCGCTTACTCTTACTATTCTTTGTCTGCTCTTCGTTTCAGAAATTTCTCTGGTTTCGAGAACACCTCCACCTTTCTAATGCCCTGACTTTCACAGATCAGTCTTTCATGTTGTCAATTTCATCAATTTCCGCCTCTCTCTGAGTTTCGCATCTCGCCATAAATCTCTTTTTCATCTTCTCTGCCCGTTGGGTTCGTTTTTGCCGAACGAACAATCCTGACTGGCTACGCCCGTGCGGTGCCTGCGCCATAAATTAAAACTGAAGTCATGTATACTTCAAGGGGGTCACGGTAATCCGAAACGTGACGCAGCCTCACCAAACGTGCCTTTTTACTGTTTTGAATATGCACAAAGAAAGGTGTGCTGAACGCGGATGTGCGTCGCCCACCCAATTGCATAAGTTTATTTCAAAGTAATAATAAATACTGATATTAGTTTGAGCATTCATTAGCCTAATATATCCGACGTTACGTACCCTATGGCCAAAGAAAAATAAAAGCTTAGCGATACAACGCAATAAAAAAAGAATTTGATGAGCTTCCGATAACAACGAGTGAAATCACGTTCGCAAAAACGTCAGATGATTACGAAGCTTCATAATGCGAAATTTGAGCGCGGTTGAACACGTGTTGTCATTTCGCGATATACTGAGGGAAAGAATTTCAAACTGAAATCACCGCACCCACTGGCAGTGGCCCAATGCCGTCAGCGCCTTCGTACAGAGAGGGGCAGGTTGGGAACGCAAGCATGATAAGCGGCATTGGAGCCAGTTGTCGAAGCAGACGACAACGAAAGTGCGAGCAGTGGCACGAGCGCGAGGAGCAGTATGGGAACGCTGGCATGATAAGCGCCGTCGGATTCGGTTGAGGAAGCAGATGATGATGAAGGTGCGAGCTGTGACAGGAGCGCGAGGCCGCCGCCTACTGCAAAGCAAACTTACGATCGAAAAGCTTTTTTTGATTCGACGCTAGGATTGCCGTTTTGCAGTGCCTGAAATGAGGCGCGCGAGAACATCTCACTGTTCATAAAACGTAATCTCCGCCGCAGACAAGTGAAGCATAGTGCATTGTATATGCTGAAACAGAGGTCTTCCACTATGCAGAAAGCTAGTCGAGCAATACTCACATTTGTAGAAGGCCACTGTACCCGCTGCACCACCATCGCCCAGGCAGTGGCGATGGTGGTGCGCTGCTGAGCTCGAAGTCACGGGTTCTATCTCGGCCACGGCGGCCACATTTAGAAGGGGGGGTGAAATTCAAAAACGTCCGTGTACTTTGATTTAGGCGCACGGTGAAGAACCCGACGTGATTCAAATTAAACCGGGGGCTCCACTACGACCTGCCTCGTAGTGTTGGCACGTTAGACTCCTGAATTAATTTTTTAGAAGGCGACCACAAGTAAACCTTCTGTGTTATTTTCATACATGTGCATATTTCAAGTTCAACTAGATTAAACGTACACCACCAGCATAATTTTGCGTGTTTGATCATCGTCTTAGGCAAATTTCAGGTGGCACACATCAACGACAGCATTATGGCTAACGTTCTACGTGAAATTAACATGCTTTATGCCGATGATGTAACAAACTAGAACTTAAGAGACAGCAGGAAGAACAGTGATTCAAGAAAAGCGGGCACCATCATCTTCACCGTGCAAAATGTGGCAGCGTGAGCTACATTATCGAGGTTCAACGCATCCAATTCCAGGGCGGCAGGCAACGCACGTGCACACTGGAGAAACCGTCGTCGCCTGTGCCAAAGTTTTTCTTCATCAGAGTACCATTTTTTTTCGACGTGTTCATTTCCATGCTACTGACGCGCCAGAACCTCTGTTTCCTTTCCATCGTGACGTAAGACCCATCCATGGCAGCGCCGCATGAGAGCTCGCCGAGCGTAGACACTGCACGAGTGAGCCAGTGCTGGGACGTGCGAAGACGACCACCCAATAGCAAAACAGGCGTGAGTCATGCAGCAATGTATGAAGAGAATAGAGAAGCGGCAGCGCTGTTGTGAGCAGGTCGACGGTTGCTATAGTTTTCTGACGGTGAAGCCTCCGCCGAAGAACGCGCTCATCTTATACGCTCCACTGCCTCAGCAACAGCACTATTGTTGCTCCGACTCTTTCGCGCGCAAGTGGGGAATTTTCGGTTGACGCATCCTCGCCTAACACTCCACTTCACGCCGCAGAATTCTCGCTGCATTTCAGATCCACACTCTCGAGAAGGTGCGCTTGCGCGCGCTTTTCGTTCAGACTTGCAAAGAAAATTGCGGTTGCCACGCAGGAGCCATTCGAAGCGTATTTACTAGAGTTATTTTCTTGGCTTCTCCGCCGGCAATCGAATTACGTTGTGAAGAACCGGTCAACTAATCGTGAAGCAACGCGGACTGATGCCTGATGTGAGCTGGAGCCCCAATGGCGGCGGCAAAGCTTTGTTTCATTGCGTTCGAAATTATGCGGACGCTCGGGGCACGCTAATGCCGTCGTAGTTGGCGTTGCGGCCGTAGTCATTGTCAATCATTGTCTCTTGAAAAATCATTGTCTTTTTAAAAAAGATTCTTGGTGCTGGCATGGTATCGCCACGCATTCGCAGCCCGCGCATGGAGGGTTTCAAGACCACCTGAGACAAACCTCCTTGCCCGAGACGCGCAGTGTGTTTTGCTTCGAAAACAGGCAAGCCTAGGGGACACATGCTCATATTCCGCCCAGTCGACTCTGCAGAGGCGGGGTAGCGTTCTTCCACCCGTTCCTACCGTCCACTATAACCTCACTGCTGAACAGCTGCGTCCATGCCACACACTGTGGTGCACACAGTGTTCCGAGTAGAATGGACAGTACAGTTAGAGCTTCATCTCGTGCATCGTTGGGGTGAGATGCTTGCAACACCGGTGGCGCCGCTCCGCGTCACGCCAGTAGTTTGAGACACGTAATAGCTGCCAGGGCGCCGTTTCTGTTGCTCAGCAGCGGCTGTCCCACATGCTGTGCAGCACCAACGTGTCACACTCGCGTATTCTTGGAATACCACCTCAAGTGCTTCGCTGAACGCTAAACCTCACTATCAATTTCATTGGTTCTCCCTTCAGGCAAAACTGCTCATTTTTTAAAGCACGCTTTCTTTGGGAACTCGCCGCACCTTTTTTTGAAAACAAATACTTTCGTGAGCCGATCCCGAAGATAGTGCGTTCTAACACAGCAGAAATACCACCCGATAGATACGGCGCTACCGTGCGGTGTTACCAGTGGTACCTTGTGGTACTGCATGGTGGTAATGGAAGCGTTTTCACATTCTTACCTCGCGGCAGCTAGCGTTTTTAGACGCTGCCACTGAGATGCCGTGCCGTATGGGGACTCTACGCCTCCAGGGGTGGTCGTAGACGCAGCATGGAGTTCCGAAAGGAAAAGGCGCTTGAAGCTCTGATTGGTTGTCGCGCACGGGTAAGGCGCCGCGGTAAGGGGAGTGCCATCCATAACTCATAGCGAAGTATAGATCCACAAAATTAGCTCCTTCCAAAGCTTGCTAAACGTAATATTCGGTAGCAACCACAGTTGGTTCTTCTCCAAGATTCACATTAGTTGAGACCTCTATTTCTCTCCGCTGTTTACCAAGAGAAACCTTTACTGCGTCTCCACTGTACGCACGCAAGTCCATCGTATCGACGCATACGCTCCCTACCATCTGGTCTCCAACCCCATGTTCCACACCACTTCATCTTGCAGTTTGCCTTCGCAAGCTGTTTTTCTAGTCTCGTAACATAACCAAAACGGTGCTAGTACTACGTCCATTGCTATTGCGACTCCAACGATAAAAGAGGATCGCCGCTGTAATAGTCCTACATGCTTCATTGCTCTCGCGTCATGGCATGCCTTCTTTTTGTAGGATATAGGAAAGCGAAGCGCGAAATTAAGAGAGGCGAATTCAGCGTGAAAATGAAGCGGCGACAAGTAGTACCGCCAAAGACGGAATACACACGTTAACTGCCTCGTAGCAATTGGCGTCACGTACAAGAGGAAAATTATGTGCGAGCGAAAAAGAGCTTTCTCTCCCTTAGGAGAGTCAGATGGTGATGTAGACGATCCCTATGGAGCCCTTGGTCGACGATTTCGCTTTTTTATGTGGCTTCTTTACGGTGTATTCGTTTTTCTCGCTGACCATATACAGTGCTTTCAGGGGGAATGGTATACCAGGATGTCCATACTAGGAAACGTCCGTGATCTCGCGGAATGAGTCGCTTGCCGATCCAGGTTCGCAACAATATTCCCAAAGGACCAAGAAGGCTTGGCTGAACTACTTTTCTGGATATCGTGTCTGCAATTATACTGTCATTTTCGCCTGTGTGATATTAAATTAATATTAGAAGGCTATAATAAGACTAGGCTGTCATCATCTGGTGACACCTGTTGCATCTTGCACTTGCATTCAGTTTTCTTTGTTAATCACGCTACACGTTCAAGCTAAGTTTGTGCGCAAGTTCGGGCAAGCAGCCAGTAATGACGTGCTTGAATAACTCAAAACGTTCAATATAAATACTAGTGATATAAACAATAAAACACAGGAAAGAAACATCAGATTTCCGATTCCTTGTCAAACATCCCACTTACAAGGAAAGATGGTTTTCGTAACGGAAATGTAGCATCACGCGGATGCGCATTGTCATGGCCTCAAAGCATTTTCTCAACAAAGCGTCTACACAGTCCGTGCAGCCCGCCACCGCCGCAGCGTGCCGTGAAAAACTTCAGCTGTTGCGTCTGAACCTTGAAAAACCACACAACCTAAGGCAGCTAATTCCTGAGGAAATAAGGTCCTTCTAAGATGAGATTACCATCGTTCACTGCGCTAATTGACCAATTCCATAAATGCATTAAGGTTTTAAACGTGCTTCAGTAATTCGGATTACCAGCGTTCCCCTATTTGTGATATGTTGGTACTCTCTAGAACTCTTTCAGATCCGGAAGTACCGGAAGAACCAGTGAGCGTGAACATGATGACATTCAGTTAATTAGTGTATTATGGCAGAACAGCAGCGTCATCACTAATTAGCATAGTTACAAACAGGACCAGCATTCAGACGAGGATTCTCAAGTAACGGGATGTAACGTTTCCTTGAAGATTCTACCGAGTTTTCTTGCGCAAATGTTTCTGCCCTTTGCTCCCCCATGCCTTTTGTTGTGCATTCTGAGCCAAGAACTGAACGGTATAAGAGTAGCAAGTAATGCAGAGCATACCGCGCGTGTCTTGGGCCACGTCCCTTGAGGCAGCACTGCCGTTGAACCAAATCATCGCTCATCTCGACAGCATGGCGCCCACACACATACCCTCGCACAGCCGGTGATGCAAGGAAGTGCAGCGAGACTTCTTTTCCCCACGCTCCTGCAAGCCTGTCTCGAGAGGCCATAGCAACGCGAGGGCACCTTCTTGTACTCGGCCCTCTCCTTTTAACCCATTATCATTGCAGGCGGCTTTTTCACGGCTTCTAACTTTACCTTACATTTGCCATCTCTGCAGCTGCATTTCTTCGCCGTACTTTGCACTTTCTTCCGTGCCCTACACGTTTGTATTTACCCGTTTTCCGGTTGATGGTTCACTCAAACGAAAGGACACGGACACAGTCAGCTTTGCGTAGTTTATGGTGCATTTGATTTTGTCTGTAAGGCTTCCTTCCATTCCTCGTCAATGAAGAAAACTACAGGGTATGAAAGGCGTGCTGGCGCCATCACTGAAAGCACCCACATTTTAGCCCATCAGTGCAGTCCTTAATATCTCTACGCTTCCTTCCACACGCGTCTCTTGGCCACTGTGTCCCCCTTTGCCTTCATCTTCTTTTCTTGCACCACTGCCAGGCTCCTTTCCTCCTTTTCGCGATGTGTGCGTTAAAGTTTACTTCCGGCCGGCAAGTGACGTTATGTTTTCTTTTTTTAGGCGCAATAATTATTAAAGCTTGGACCTCTTTATCTAAACACGTAGCGCACCAAATCTCTGTGAGCTGTTCTTTTCTCCAGCCCGGTTCTTTGGAATAAAGACGAAAGAAATGCGGGCTGATAATACCATAGCAGTGGCGCTTGCTCCTGGAGAAAAGCTGCTCCACTCAAAAGGCTCACCGTAAACGATGGCATTGCCAGAACGTTATACGAAAACACAGCCGAGCTAGGATAAAAATTGGGCCAGTGTCTTCAAGGATACCTGTGGCAAAACTTTAGGTGTGGGTTGCGGCATCTGTGTGACTTACGGAGCTGCGTGTTGCGAGCGTATGGGCTTCAAGCAGAATGGGAAATCGCAAGCTTTATGTGGCGACATGCGGAATACAAGCGTTATTGAGAGTATGTTGCGCATGGAGAAATGGGAGCTGTGAACAACGAAGACAGCAGAATTTGTTGCTCGTTTCACCGTGTCGACCGGATGCGCCCGTACAATATAAAAAAAAGTACCACAGAGGTGATCGCGCAAGCAGATTCGATTGGCAGTGTTTTTCCGTTCTCTTGGAAATGCAATGGTATGGTGTGGTAAAGCTTTACTGAAGTTGTGCAAATCGTGAGACTTGACGAAGCGGGCCCCTACCACGTGGGAACGTGAAATGTCTGTAGTAAATACCTAGGTATAAATCGCATAGGATGCCACATATGAAAATCAGTATATCGGCAGTTTTCACTAAAGCGCAAATGCTGCGGCACCTTATTTTTGGTATCAGAATAGAAGTCATTGCACAATGATGCCCGGCATAAGTGCCTGCATTTATCGGATAAATAAAGAATATTTTGCGAACACTTACTCCTGGTTGCCACATAGACATAAATATGACATTCACTTATTCATTTAGTTAATTTTGCTTTTTCACATTTGCCTGAGACAAATAACCTCTGCGAGTACTCTAAGGACTTCGCAGAAGAAAACATTTAGGTTCAAAAAAACATCGCTCCAATAATACTTTCTTTTTCTTGCTTTATTACTTCAAGAAACTCGCACGTATTATTGGTAATTACCAGAAAAGCAATACAAAAAATTACCGCCCAAGTACTCCGTACAGATCGTTAACCTACGAAGCTGAAACTTGCAGCCCCGGTGTTTATCACTGAGTTAATACTGACGGTTCATTAAACGACGGCTTGGTAGGCTGCCGGATCCTCGGTACGCAGTTGCTGCTCGCGCTCGGCTGCATGAGCCTGTTCTTGTGCCTTGGCTGCAGCATCGGCACGGCGTAGACGAGCTCGTTCCCGGTTCTGCTCGCGACATCGCTGATTGAAAGCCGCCTGCTCCTCAGGAGTACATATGACGCGTGGTCTACCCATTTCGGAGTCGGTTAGAAACTGCTCCGCACGCGTCAATCTGCGACGGAGAGCAGCGACGTCACTACTGGCGCAGCCAATCGTGCGCCTCTCTTTCTCGCTCTCTTCTTTCTTTCGTGCATGCGCATGGGGTAGCGCCGGAGGAGTTTACGGCGTACAGGCGATGGACGGACGGACGGACGGAGGAATCGGCTAGCCATATACAGCTTCGCTGTGAAGCAGGTCGAAAACTAGCCGTTAGAGCAAATAGGTGCGGCACGACGTAAACAACACAAGAGTGATGCGAAGAAGGATGTCTGATAACCGCTTTTCGCCGGCTCATGACGCAGTAAGAATATGGAGCCACCGCATCTCCAGGGCACAACAACAAAAAGAAGACAAAAAATATCCAGGCCACCGAAGCTAGTTTGCCCTCGGGGACACGTGCCGAATTAAGATCACGCTCTCGCTCCATCCACCACCCTAGTCTCGCTCTCTACGAGCGCAAGAGCGGCTACTCAGTAGAGTGCTGGCTAGCGCCGTGTCCCAGGCCTGCTCGCCAAGGGCTTCTCTTAGGCGCTGCTGCGCGCTAATTACTGAGCCAAGCTGAAAAAAGCTCCTCCGGCAGCGGCTCCTTCTGTTGCATCATTTGGGAGAGTGAATTGATGCTGGCGTCGCACTTTTTCCTCATTTCGTCTCGTCTTTCATCTTATGTACTCGTCGTAGCCTAGCGCTGATTGACTCAATGTTTCTCAATCTGCGCTCTGCCGTATTCGTCTTGCTTCCATATATATTCTTCCAGGGGCGCACATGCCAATAGGTACGGCCGAGCCCTCTCCCCTTCTCTCCATTCTCGGTTCAGGACCAAAGACCGAGGTAAATTGAGAATGGGGTCGAGGAAATTACACATTAGGGATATTAGGTTCGCCGAGTCAAACGCGACACTGCAATATTTTGTAGTCAACTCTGTTATATAATGTGGAAAGAAAGACGCGAGAAAATCGCACTAAAGCATCTGTGTAGTAAGTTTCTGAGGCAATGCACAGAGAACGTGAACGACAGAAACTTGGCTGCCAATTCTGACCGAGCAATAAATGTAACCAATTATTACTCCGGCATTCATTTTGAAATTGATTTTATGCAATTTACAAATGGCGTGATACTTTTTACAGCTAAGCTGTATATGGCTAGGTTCTCAAAATATTTTCGTCGGCCTATCGCATCAAAGTAGAAAATAAAACGTCGTAGACTATCCACCAATCATTAAAAAAATAAAATTATGGGGTTTCACGCGCCAAAAGCACGATTTGATTGTGATGAACGAAGTAGTTCGCGACTTTGGAAAATTGGACCACCTTCAGTTCTTTAACGTGCGCCTAAAATCTAAGAACACGGGTGTTTTCGTATTCCCATCGAAATGTGACCTGACGCTTAGCAGCCCAACACTATAGCCACTAATACAACCATGGCGAGTCCACCAGTCGGTGACAGTCCGGATTTATATATATATATACACACACATTGTCGGCATTTATTGCGCATTTCTTCATCATCTGTATATTACCCATCATCATGTGTGTGCCCTTCTTTATCGTGCGGGTAGTCGCATCATCATAGTGGACTGTGCCGAGAGTCCTTCACCGCGTCTCTCAGGCTCAATACAGGTCGGCCCTTACTGTGACGTCGAATCTGAGAAATCAACCTCATGGCTGGAAAACCAGGTCTTCGCCACGCCCGTCAGATAGAACGAGATATGGCGGAGCTTGAGTAGATCATCCCACCGATTAGCAGAGCTTACGCGCTCGTAATCGTCCAGCCAGTCCTCAGCATCTTCCCCACGACGACCAGCGAACAGATGGGGATCACGCTGCTGGCCACTGATGATCAGAGAAAGAGGGGCTTGCGGTGTCGAAATGGTCACGGTAGAAGTGCCAGGCTGCTCGTCCTGCGACATGCTGGCAGACAGTCGGCACAAGCGGCGGCCTGAACGAAGCCCCAGGGAGTATACCAGGCGTGCAGAGGACGGGGGATCGAGAAGCTCCTCCACTACTTGTGCCGTCAGAGTAAGAGCCGGCCTTTACTGAGCCTGAGAGACGCGGCGAAGGACCCTCAGCACAGTTAACTATGATGATGCGACTACCCGCATATATATATATATATATATATATATATATATATATATATATATATATATATATATATATATATATATATATATATATATATATATATATATATATATATATATATATATATATACCCGACACCCGCTCCGACATGTTATACCCCGACACCTATGCTCCGATATCTGCGCCACGTTCCGCGACGACCGACAATGCGGCCACGCTGGTGTATTAAAGACATACTCTCGCCTCCAGCTTCGGTACTACTGGTGCGGTATGTACCGTTTCGTTCGCCAGTATGTCCGGTCATGCCACATATGCCAACGACGCAAGACGCCACCTCAACATGCTACCGGCCCCTTGCAACCTTTACCATGTCCCACGCGCGCGTTCCACCGCGTCGGCCTTGACCTATACGGTCCGCTTCCCAACATTCCAAGTGGCAACCGCTGGGTTATTGTTGCTATCGACCACCCCACGCGGTACGCTGAAACTTTAGCCCTAGCATCTGCCACAGCAAAAGACGTCACCAGTTTTATCCTTCAAAACCTGATTTGACGCCATGGAGCACCTCGAGAATTACTGAGCGACAGCGGTCGCGTTTTCCTCTCTGACGCGCTTTCAGCATTGCTAAAGGAGTGTCGCATGATTCACCGCACTACCACAGCATATCATCATCAAACTAATGGGATGACAGAACGTTTCAACCGCACCCTTGGAGACATGATGGCCATGTATGCGTCATCTGACCATTCGAATTGGGATCGCATTCTACCTTTCGTCACCTACGCTTACAATACCGCCACGCAAAGCACCACTGGGGTCTCCCCTTTCTTTCTCCTTTGCGGACACGAACTTTCTTGCACTATGGACACGATTCTACCTTACCGGCCAGATGCTTCGGAGTGGACGACTGTTTCTAGAGCGGCTGCTTACGCCGAAGAATGTCACCAGCTCGCTCGTTCGTTCACATCCCAGGACCAGTGGCGCCAAAAGCTTCGCCACGATTCATCCACTATGGCTATGTGCTTTGCGCCTGGCTCACTGGTCTGGTTGTGGGTGCCCTCTACTTCTCCAGGCCTTTCCTCCAAGCTGCTTTCCAAGTACCACGGTGCTTATCGGGTACTGAAACAAACATCCGCGGTCAACTACCTCATCCAGCCAATCGAAACGCCTTTCGACCAGCGTCGTCGGGGCCAGTAAATTGTCCGCGTCTCCTGGCTCAAGCAGTGCCATGACCCCCCTGTGTTCTCCTTTCGCCAGGATGGCTACTCTGTCGGTGGGGAGTGATTGTACTGAAGGCACTGGGCAGTGGGCATGGTGCTGGTGTGCTGGTGCAAGAGAAGAAGACGACGAGAAGTGCTTGCTGCCCCGTTACGACATAGCGCTGACCTGCTTAAGCCTAGGGCTAGAACCTCTAACTAGTGACCCTTCTGCTAGGTGAACACCCCCGTTGCAATATATAAATATATACATATATTGTTTAAGGGATAGAAGCATGTAGAAAAAATAACCCGACTTTACTGACGTGCTGGCCGGGGCCCATCCAGTTTAATTTCTACATTTCCTCAGTAAGAGGAGAAAGAAGCGAGCGAGAGGAAGCCAAAACATGAATAAAAATTTTTGCAGACGTGTGCGTGTGGAGACAAAATATAAGTAGTGGTGTCAAGAATACCAGCACATGCACTGGCTCCGGGCAAAGTCAACGAAAACAACCGTGAATGCAAACTGCTAAACGCGAGGTCGCGGGATCGAATCCCGGCCACGGCGCCCGCATTTCAATGAGAACGAAATGAAAGGAAATGCGAAAACACCCGCGTGCTTAGATTTAGGCGCCCGTTAAAGAACCCCAGGTGGTCGAAATTTCCGGAGTCCTCCACTACGGTGGAGGATCAGAAAGTGGCTTTGGCAAGTAAAACCCCATTAATTTTTTTAGCCATGTAGTTATGAAAGCAGCCAAGGCAGCCAAACTGTTAATATGAATGGCTGGTGCCGGCGTGTCTTCCAGAAAGTACTATACAGTTCACGTCACGCATACATGCAATGAGATTACACAAAGCTCGGTGACAACATACAGCGGACAGAACCAGCGACATAATTCGAGAATCTTTCCATACATTCAAGCTCGCCCTTCGCTAAGCGATACCGGTTGTTAGGTGGCAAAACGCAGTCAGCCGATAAACAAGCACGTGTGTGAATATGTATATAGGGCGCATCGCCAACGCCAAGAGGATGCGATGCTCCCGTCAGGACACCTAGTACCGCGAGTTGGAAAACGCAAGGCGACGACGCGGCTACAATCCGTCGAAACGTTTCCCCGAAGCGACGGCGAGGTTGAAGCGGGAGTTTGTGGCAAACACGTTTGGTGCCATGTGTGTGGTGCGTGATCGACTGTCAAACCACGACGTTACGTGAATGTGTCTTTATTCAGTCAACGTAGCAATAACCATATAAAACAATGTAGTTGTCAATATAGTCATCCCAATACAACGTCGCTTGTTATCCTTCTTCACAGAGTGGAAGGACACTAAGGCACGTTTGAGATTTGTACGTGGCAGGTAGAGAGCACTAGGCAGTAAAACAATTTTTTTCTTTTAGACTGACCCCCGTAATTGTTTATCGTTTTCCAGTTAGCACAACACACCCAGCTGGTTGAAATTAATATAATCCGGAAGCCCCGCACTATGGCGAGCCTCATAATCAGACCATGGCTTTTGGCACGTAAAGCCCGAGAATCAAATAAATACCCGACGCGCTTTTCTCCCGCGGAGATTTCGGCCACCGTGCTCACGACTTCGTCCTGCTTCGAGTGCTACTTGCTTTTCCGCGCACAAGTTTACTCAATGAAGAGTCAGCTTTTAACGCCACGGTTTTGGCAGTGTTTCATTCTTCACCGTCCCGACAACGTGGCAATCTTCGTTGTGCATTTACAATACGTGTAGTACACATTTATATGCTCCACTTACAAGTCCATGATTTCTTCCAAACGGAACATGTTTACAGAAGTGGTACCGTAGCTAGCTCGCGCCCCACGTGTTCCCACTAGTTTCTCAAAATACCTAGCGTTTGTCAGAATCCGCTTCGACTAAGCTATGGCATTGAATGCACCGAACAAACCCCGAACTTCCCCAAAGGCTCCCAAGCGAATCGTCGTCTACGATGCATTTGTGTCTAACCTCCCGAATGACAAAATAGTTTTTTTTTTTCGCTGCAACAATGCTTGTGCAGGAGTGTAAGCACGCGCACATAGCCTTCCCGCGCATATACTGCGGTAATAATAGTTATCGTAGCGCCTGATAGCGTTGTAAAGTACACGTGAAGGCTGGGTAACACGTGCGAGGCGTACTCGGTGGGCGAACAGTGGTGACAACGGGAAAGCGATCGTTCTGCCAATGGCTAAGGCACGATATGCTTTGGAGTGCTGAAGGCCATTGAACGGACGCTGCAAAGAGGTAGGCCACGCAAGACACGCTCATCTTAGATCGGTGTAAGCTGAGCCCAGTAGCTGAGGGCCACGTTATCAATTGAACGTGAATGCGAATTAAGAACGTGAGGTCATTTTGCATGGCTGAAAGGTTGTAACAGAAGATGCGGTCCTCTTGGAAACGTGATAGCAGTCGCGCATATGAGGACTTCGCAACCGATGCTCATTACAGCAGTCGACTAATGGATTTTTTTCACTAATCAAACCTAAGTGACAAGGCGGATCATGCGCATGGTCAGGTACGAAAGTACGAAAACTTCAAAGCAGGGAACGTTCAATGACCGCCTTCCATCATATTGTGCCATTGGAGGAATTTAACGAAAATAAAAGACAGAGATGGCAGATACAACGCATTTTTTTTTCAATTTTCGATAAGTGAAGGTGTGTTGAAACGTTTTAATAAATGCTATGCAAGCAGATACGTGATGAGCAGTTTTAAACGTAGAAATATATAGATATCCTGACGTGTAGAACGAAAGAGGGAAGCTACAAACCGCTCAAAATCATCGCACACCTAATCTCTTAGAAGAAAATACTTAGCAACGATGGGGCGAAGCGGGAACCTATCAAAAGCAGTCACGCCGCATATAAAGAATACTCATCTCAACCATTAACTCAAATGTACGTTAGCAGAGAACCTTAGACGAGTTGGTGGTAATTCATGTTTTGGAAAGTAGCAGCGCTAGACGGACAAGGACTTAGGCAAAGGAGAACATCACAGAACAGCCGTCTCGTATTCATTGCTTAAGTCCCTGTCCGTTTAGCGCTGTTACTTTTCAAACGTGTACACTTACATATACAGCATGAAGGCCAGTTCTCGTGTTATGCCTAACCTTTAGGAATAATTACTTGTGGCATTTGAAAAGGGCAGACTCTTATGGATTGTCGACTACAAAGACTTTTCTGCACATCCGCGCACACATGCACGCACGCACTCACGGGCACCCGCAATAAGGAACAAGTTATGCTGGAGGTAAATGAACGTATTCTCTTAACCTTGCATATCGATATTGATATTTTGTGAAGAGAGTAGAAATACGCATGATTATTTTTGCGTCTTCGAACCGTTTCCACTTCAAAATGACAAGCTTCAGCATTCGACAATCTCCTGTTGACCGTTTATGTATGCCTGGTTAGGAGCACGTAAGCGTTACTTATGCAACACGTGCTGGCCTAGTTACTTATCAAAAGAGTCCTGACAGAAAGAAACAACCACGCTTTCCTCACAGAAATCAGCCGTAAGCATACAGTCTGCAAACGATACGATTGGCGCAGAAGCAAAGGATCTTCAAGCATCAAAATGTATGTACTAATCCCTATTGTAATATTTCTTATGCGCATCGTATACCCCCCTTCCCCCCCCCCCCAATCATAAGCACGCATCTTTATGACAGGAGGTAGTCTGGTTGGTCTATTTATGCCCCAATTCTTTCCTACCTAAACACCATGCGAAAGATGAACATGACAGCAACTGGAGCAAAAGGAAGTAACGATCGAAAGATCCTGCCGTGCCTGACTGAGCTAACCGCGAACGCTGCTCGAGGCAGAGTTTGACGTGGGACACGCCTCTATACTTTTCCGGGTGGTTGGAATGAACGACAAGAGAAGCGTTAACATATAACCCAGCGAATCCTGCCAAGCGGCACGCTGGCTGAAAGTTGGATTAGTAGTAGTGACAGCTATTCTGCGTTGTTGCCAAAGGTGATCGTATATATAGGTAGGATAGAGTGGAGTTCCATCTTTCGCTATTTCTCCCCATATAGTAACACGCCGTTTAAATATATCTTGAGAAGCCAACAAACCAAGACAAAAAATAGGGGAAATTACTTGTACTTAATAATTCAATTAAAGAAATGATAAACAATTGCACTGAAACTGGATGAAAAAAAAAAAACAACTTACCGCAGGTGTGGAACGATCCCACGTCTTCGCACTACGCGTGCGATGCTCTCGCACGCTTAATACGAAGTGGGATCGTTCCCCACCTGCGCCAAGTTGTTTTTGTCTATGTTTATCTATGGTGTGTATGTTTGTATCTGTGCACGTTTGTATCCAACGGTTTTCCTGCCTACCTGGGTCACTGGGCGGTCCATGGTCGAATGGTTAGCCCATAGGGCTGCTGTGCTGAGGGAATAAGGTTCGAAATCAACCGTCGAACCAAATTGGGCGGCTGAGTATGTGGCAAAGTGTACATATGTGCCGCCCTTAAACGAACCCCTTTCCAGCCGACAGGAGTCACTGTAGACGCGGAACTGGGTATGAACAGCTGTCCAATAAACTTCTTTGACGCCTACTCGGAGCGCTGGCTATGTGCCACTCGGCCTATCCTGACCTTCAACGAACCTCTTTGGTGCAACGTTGGGGCACTAGTTAAGTGCCAGTAAGCGTGTGCCGATCTGCAATTTGTTCTACAAGTATCGTGCGCAATAAGAAACGCGGTAGGGAAGACATGAAAGCTCCTAGTGGCTACGATTCATTCCTTGTCTTGCCAAAAAAGAGGAAAAAAGAAAGGCAAGAAGATTAAAAACCGTTAAAAAAATCACGACCGGGTGACTGACGCCTTTTTTACGCTGGTAACCACGTAATGTTACGAGCTACAGCGAACAGACGCTACAATGGGGGCAAGCAGGCGATGAAGAAACGCGCCGTTTCTTTTTATTTGTATTTTATTTATTTGTACATACTGCAGGCCCATAGGAGGGCTATTGCAGGAGTGGGTAAAAACAGTGTTGAACAAAAATAAAGTGAAATCAACATTGACTCTTACAACATCTTTACAATCATTTACAAAATCTTACAAATTGTTTTCAACGATTCATAAAAAGCAACGACACAGCAATACGCACATATAAAGTATAAACTAAACCTGATTTAAATAGTTACATATACTGGTTTTTATAGACAGCAATTTCAAATTCGCTTATCGGGAGTGAACGAACGGAGCCAGGCAAGGAATTGCATACTTCTATTGTGCGGGGAAAGAAGCTGTACTTGAAGGTATTTGTACGGGCATAGAGAGGGTTAAGATTAAGCTCGTGGAAATTACGCGTGCAAGAAGGCTTGGTGAAAGATATGCAAGCTGTGTTTGAAGTGTGGTATGACTTGTTAATTATGTTGTGCAAAAATTTTAATGATTCCACATCACGACGTACTGAAAGTAATGTTAGATTCAGCGTAGGGAGGGCGGACGACGGTGAGAAATAGCGGTCATAACGATGTAAAATGAAACGGACGGCTTTTTTCTGAACTGCTTCTAGTTTGATTATGTTGTTTTGGTTATGTGGTGACCAGACTGTTGCGGCATAATCGATAATGGGGCGAACAAGAGTTTTATACATTAGAAGTTTTGTTGCTTTCAGAGCCTTTTGCATAGTACGACTTAGGTATCCAAGCTGTTTTAAGGCCTTTTAACATGTTTGGTCAATATGTGTAGTCCATGAGAGATTGTGAGTAAATGTTACGCCAAGGTATTTGTATTGTCGAACTCTGATTAAAGGAGACCCATTCAATGAATATGTCGCAATTACAATTGGCTGTCTTCACTGACGCCTTCTTTTCGGCCTTCACTATTTCTTTTCTTTTGGCGAGGGAATCACGTGAGTTGCATTCTTCCATTATTGGGCTTCTTTTTTTGTTTCTCCTCCTTTCTCTGGCTTTTGAAGGAGCGTAGAACTCCTGGCTTGCGTGTATGTTTACGGCAGCATGCTGCCACCAACCCCATAATTTTTTCGCAGCTTTTGCTCGCTTCGGTGCACGTAATCTCCCCTGCCTGCGATCTGCGCGCACAACATGGACAAAAAAAATTAAGCGGCTGAGGTGCAACTAGGCCGAACCAGAACCTATTGAACAAAATACTCGCTAGAGAGACTAGCCAGGAAAAGGGCTGAGGTGAACGCCCGGCAGCCAAGAAGTTATTGCGGGCAATATAACCTAGGAACCGAACGTCTCGCGCTCTCTGTGACCCGACCAGCCGAGCAGATATGAGTAGCGCCGAGTACGCATCCACCAGTCGCCCTCCAACGGCAACGGACCGAAAGCTGCGACATGAGAAATTCTCATACGAGTGACGGCGACGATGTCCTGTCAAGTAAAGTTGTCATACGGAGAGGTAAAGGAAATATATCAGGGATATTTCGATCTCGTCAGTGGAAGCGAAGTTTGCAGGCAAAGATCTTTACAATGAAGAAATGTGGTATGACAGCAACACCCAGAAGGTGCGCCAGAATTTTGCGTAGTGTCTGATTCCGCACTGATTATTGGAGCAAATTTAATCATCCATGCTTCAGCGGTGAGAATACGGGTCGAATTCACTAAGATCTGTGTTCGTAAGAGCTGCTTATTATTGATCGGCCACCTTGCCAAGCGACATGTCCGACTTCATGATTGGCCAAGATCACCTCCTTAGTACAGATTTAGCATCATATTTTTTTTTGGGGGGGGGGGGGGTGGAGGGAGAAATTAGAGTCCTCTTGTGGGCATAATTCTGTATTCAAAGAAATGCTCAAAAATTCCCTTCAGTGCAACCTCGACCCTCGACAGGATGACGGTGCAGGGAGTGCAGGTTACTTAATTCTACAAGATTAACACCTAGATGCATACGGTCTCATTTCCCAGGCCGACTTTTTCAAATTAAATAAAACCGTCCATGCGTGCTTATAATTCCTAATCAGAAGGCAGCGGCGTATAGCGCGCCTTCGCTCTATTTTTTATAAGTTCTTTGAACCTGAAGGGAAAGCTTAAACCCCGAAGAGCGAAAAAAAGCTCGGTGCAAGACGAATTAAGTTGCCTACATACCCAGGAATCCCGCACATCGCTTCTAGTTCAGGGTCTTCGCACCACGTGGCGTACGGACCCTCAAGATTCGATATTCGCGTGATGGCGCACCCTGCGTAGTGGACAAGAACAAGCTACAAAATATATCTATAAAGAAAAACAAGACTGCGATATTCGCTTTCATAACACGGAGCAAACCAAGAGTCACCGAATTATAACCGCAACGCATACGAAGAGTGAGCGGCTGCTCGAATGTGAATGAGCAGTTTTGTTGTAATTTATTGGCGTATTCAAGTGGCCCGGTATGCGGCTTCAAGAAGACGGAATCCGGAAGGGTCTCTCCCTTCTTCTCATCGCCTGCCCCTTCGAGATGCTTCGCCCGATCGTATTGTCATCGGCATCCCCGTGCTTCCTAAAGAAAGCAAGAACTTCCTTTCGTCGCCGCAGTTTCATGAATCTGAAAAAGCTAATTCCAAAAAAGTAATGCAAGCATCTGATAGAGAGAGTGAGAGAAAGAGCTAATAATAAATGAAAGGTGGGGAAGTTAACCAGGACTGAGCTCAGTTGGCTACCCTACACTGGGGAAAGGGAAAAGGGGACGGAAAGATTCAAAGAAGAGAAAGTCCACGGGGGATATCATTCGGTAACTCAGTTCGGATAACAGACGGTGACTTAGTCCGGTAGCTTTGAAATATCGCGGCAGCACTTTTGTGGCTTTTTGTAGCTGCGATATGCGAGGCCATGGTCCCAAGATCTTGTTCAAGGGGTATGATTTTCTATCTAACCGATTGAGAGCTGTGCAGAGGTCATGTCTCTCATTTTCAAAAGGTGTGCAGTAGCACAGTAGACGTTCTACAGTTTTCTCGACACCGCAGGCTGTCACTCAGCGCTATCAGCCATTCCAATCAAAAACGTAAATGCATTGGTGAATGCAACGCCCGAGCGTAAGCGGCGCAGCAGTGTTTCCTCTTTTCGCGGAAGCCCTGATAACAGCCGCAGTTGCATATATGGGTTGAGGGAGTGCAATCGATCTTGGGTGAATTCAGGTGTGTGCCACTTCTCCAATGTCATACGGTGCGCTAGCTAGCTTAAGGGGTGGGCTGCGTCAGCCCACGATAAAGGTACAGAAACAAGGGCTGCTCCTTCGTGTGCTACCAGGACCTTCCAGGTGTGCTACCAGGACCTACCAGGAAGCTTCGTGTGCTTCGTGTGCTGCAACAGGACCACCAGACTAGCTTCATATGTGGAAACAACAAGAAGTACACCCAATTTTAGAAATGGAGGCTCAGTTGATGAAAGATGAGATTTAATTGTTATAATTTTCAATTACCGCTTTTGGATACTAACCAAGCGAGACATGCGAGTATAATAAGTATTTCCCCAAGCAGTAATGCAATATTTAGTGTCGGTGTGCTAATGAAAGTGAGGTAAAATGAGATGTGTGTATTAACGCTAAAAGCTTAACGAGTTTTAATTAAATATCTTATGCCGAAGCAAATTATTTTATAATTGAATCAATGTGAGCGTCAAATAATACATAGGAATCTACAATGACTCTTACAGAAACTTAGTGCAACCTATTCGCTTAATATCAACGTTGCTTACCCGTAATTGTAAAATAGCCACCATAAATTTTTGAGGAGAACGAAAAACTATAAACTGAGACTTAGCAGGGTTTACGCTTATATAAATTTTATGCCACCCCTTTTCCAGCCGGTGTACCGGGTAGTTTATTTTACCTAAAAGAAGAATGGGGTTTACGACAGGTGTTACAGTCGTCGTATCATCGTCGTAAAAGAAAACACTTGGAAATATATAAATAACTGGGCAGATCATTAACAAACATCAAGAATGAGAGCCTTTGTTGGAAAAAGACGCAATTAATGAAAATACTTTGATATCTGTTAGAATGATAATCCTTAAGAAGTACAAGAAGCACGGTATTGTAAGCCTGAACTCGGCTTTTCTCTTTAGTTGGCCTATATTATACAAGAGCGCCTCGGTCCGAGGCGGGTTCGACCCTGAGACAATGACTCAGAATGGTCGAGCGCAGCGCGCAATCGACGACGCGTATAGGCTTTCAGCTCAGCCACAGTGTCGTGCAGAGGGGAGCATGTTCGTTGAGTCAGCTCCCAACAGTTACCACTGTGCAGTGCAAACTTGGGAAGAACTAACTTACCCTGTCCATTCTCACTGATTACGTAGATGGTTTATCTTGGAAACACCGCGAGGTTCTGAGGACGTGTCCAGCATTGTACGGCGGCAAAGTATCTCCAACGTATCGCCTCCTGCAAAAGAAACATGTAAATAAAAGAATACCTGAAACAAATGTAAAACACAGCCAACCATAAAAATGTCAGCGCCCAAAAAAATTTTGGCATTTATTGCTGCTATGCTTACTCCCGCGGCGGCTGCGTATGGAGCGGTTGAGCGCAGCCGCGCGGGACCTATCTTGAAAGCGATCTGCGATGGGGACAGACTGCAGCGAGTACTGATAGCTTCATGTGCGCTTTGCTTTCGTGGCTTATAGTTCGCGTTAAAGCGAGAGGCAGCGCGACGGTCAATTCGCTTGCTGCTGCTGCCGCTCTTTATCACCCCAACGTTTTGACAGCGAGAGTCCACGCTCATTGAGTGAGACGTCTTTATGTTTGCCTGTGCGCACATGATTCATAATTGCTTCTTAATGCTAACCACGCTTCATAGTTTGGTTAGTAAGCGAATGTCCACGAGTCTACACAGGTGATGAACCTAGTATCCGTGCTTCGTATAACTCGCTGCTAATTTGCTATCAAAAACACATGCTTTACCTCTTGGGCGAAACTGCGACTAATTTTGTTCCCTCGCATTTTACGTCATCCGCGTCGCGCACAATCACAGAACAGAAAAAGAATGGTAAGTTCACAGACGCGAAGTTAGAAAGAAGATAGTTAAAGAACCTCGGGTGGTCGAAATTTCCGGAGTCCTCCACTACGAGGTGCCTCATAATCAGAAAATTAGAAAGAAGATAGTTGAGGACTTCACTTCCGAAGCCATATGTAGCTTCTTCATTAAAATCACCTGCGGCGCGTATCTGAGCTTTCCCTAACACAGTTAACGAGGACGCCGTAATGAACAAGCACGAAAAAGCTGCCATTTATCGGAGCAGCGTTATCGGCGCGTTCAAGGGCAACTGGGTTCGGAAACCGTGGGGAGAACGGGAGGGACTGACAAAGTAACGGAGCATCGAGTGGCTGTGTAAGGGAAACGCCGCTGTTCGCTCAGAGCGCCAGTCCATCACTCAGGCAGGCGTTTACGCCGTCGCCGCACATTGCCGCTGGCATCTGAAACTGTCGTGCGCTCCTCTTGCACCACTGCTAAGGGCGCTAGCCCGAGCGTCGTAGCGTGACAAAATATGCATCCATCACGGCAACGCGCATCGGTAGCCAGCAGTCGGCCGCAAACTCGAAGGCAAGACACAAAACTGCCGCGCGCAGTCACACGTGCCTTTTCACCGAAGCGTACGTGCACGTTGGTTATTAACGAGTGAATATTTATGAGTGTTGGAACAGCTCTATCTTCGGGCTATACGTCGACAAAGTTGTTAAACCGCCAGAGCTTACGATGAAAATCATCGTCGTTTGCTCCGCGATGCGATATTAGCGTGGATAGTTTCAACAACGCATAATAGTGTTGCCGTTTATTGTCTTGTTGTCTTGTTTTTGTTATTTTGTTTGTGTTCGGGTGATAACTGCCCAAGTTGTAGCTTACACGAAAAGAAAAAGAGAGGGAAAGAAACGGAGGTTAGCCGGTCTAAGTACTGGTTTGCTGACGTGTGCTGGGGAAAGTGGCAAACAGAGAAAAAAAGAGAGTGACAGAAGGAATACAAAAATAAAAAAAGAATCCTGAGCCAAACCTAGGCAGGCCGTCAGCATAGAATTTTGCTGTCATTGTTTTTTCACAAATATGAGGCTCGCCCACGTCCCAGCAACCCTCGCCTGTTCCCCCCCCCTCCCGCCTACACACACACATACACACAAACACACACACACACACACACACACACACACACACACACACACACACACACACACACACACACACACACACACACACACACACACTCCACGTAACCTACAACCTTTCCATGCACGTTCTCCGCAGCCTATCGAAACCGCGACTTGGAGAGATAAGCGAGACACACAAGCCAGAAAGAGCACTGGCGGTGGGCCAGTTGGAATTTGATGTTGCAAGAGGCCCTGAACCATCTCATGTCCTCTCCACCAGCAAGATAAAAAGTGACCAGAATGCTAAGCAACGTAAGCATACAGACCCATACCGCTGCGTGCCAACACAGCTCCTGCATTATACGCGACGTGGGGCACGTTTCATAACCTGCAGGCGCCATGGTAGAGGAGAGACAGCGTGCCTCTTTGAGGTGGCTAAGCCTGTCTGTATAAAACCCCTTAACAAGCCAAAAAACCAACTAATGAACCAAACACACAAACAAAAAAAGCCAACCAACCTCTTCCAGGCTGCCTGCTGTCACCATTCAAGACATCAGCCTCCACGTCACCATAGACTCGCCCTTGGCTTCTTCAGAGGCGGAGAAATACTTATGGGGGAGTAAACAAGTCATCCTTAAGTATTAGAGGCCTAATCCTGCTGACGCCGAGCTTGATGGATGGCATTAGGCCGGCGGCCACGCTGACTCGTGCATCGGCCCATCGGTGAAGTCGCTGGGCATACACTAACGGGCTACGCGGGAAGCACGCAAAGCACGGCGCACCAAAAAAATGACGTCGCAAGGGAAAGCGAGAATCGGCGGTCTTGCTCCTACACCTAGCGGGGTGTTACGGTAATTGGTATTATAACGAGGGTGCCTGCCGTGCTGGGGGGCAGCGAACGTCAACGTATCAAGTGCGTGGCCATGCTACCACTGAACAGAGACGGAGCCGAACAGGAGCGACAGGTCGTGTTTCCAATTGCGCTTATGACACTGGCGCTGCGCCAGTGTCTCTAAAAAAGTTAGTTGTATGGTGAAGCCGGGAAGCGGGACTTAACGCCTGTGATAAATGCCTCGTCATGATAGCGAGGCTAAATGAAGTGGCGCTTTGAAATATTGCCGCCGTTTATCGCTGATAGCATCGCTGAGAGGCTGTGCGCGGTGCTACCAGCGCGAAGCGAGTTATTTCTTTATTTGATATGCTGACATCTCATCTGTGAACCTTCTGTGCTTAGGTCTAGAGTTTTAAAACGTGTAGCTTTTAGCTATTTCGCCCGTTTTCATGGTTTGCGGTTCCAGGATGGACTTTCGCAGCTGGTACAAATGGTTCGTGCACTCGCGCAGTCGAGTTGCGCGCCGCATTGTTCGCCAGCAGCAAATATGCCAGGTTAAAATACCTTCGATGCGAACGCAGTTCTAACAAGGTTATGACTTCTGTATATGGCATTTGGAAAGGTAAAATAGGCACTTGGAAAAATTGTAATAAACAACCGTGGTTATTCCGTAGGCGGAGAATACAGGCGATGGGCGCAAATACAAATGTAAAATAAAATTTCGCTCCGTTGAGACGCGCCTTGTTAACACCGTTGTTTTTGTAAACAAATAGCCTTGCCTCTCAAGCCGAGTATTTACGCCGTAGAGAAAGAATATGGTTACGCTGTGACGCTTTTGCGTGAGAGCTTTGTTGCACCTGAAGGTGTGTGGATGCTGCGGTGGAGCGCTCGGAGAGGATTGCCCTCTTCTTGTCGCCCCCAGTGGAGACTGCAGGAGAGGGCTGCGTCACCACTACAGATGGACTTGTTAACGGCTCTGTTCTCTACGGAATTACACAATGAAACAACAAACGCTGCGTATATGTCTTCACTGCAAGAAATATAGCCATACAAGAGAAGCATTCCTTTTTGAACGAAATCTTTCTGATGTGGTTCGGCTATCTTGTTACGCTGACAATCACCGTCATTATATTCTACAGAACTTTTTCGGCATTTTCTATTCTTATTTATTTTTTCCTCACATGTTCACACGCACTGCCTTAATAGCCTTAGCAGTGTACACATAAAAAAGTAAAGCTCTTTTCGGGTAGCGCGAATTTGCCTGTAGTATCGACAGGTTGTGTCATCACCGGCTTTTGCAAGTCTCACATAGTGAGAAAACTAGCAACGCAATCACGTAAGCGAGATGATGGCTGTATTGTTGTTCGTTAAAGGATGAGATGCTGGGAAAAGAGGCCTTCGAAAGGCCGGCTCTTCTACTCATCAAAACTAAACTCCAGCGTCGAAGGAATATAAGGGAAAATAAACAAACAAAGGAACAAGAACAGAGACAAAGTAGGGAAGGATTAGAGTACCGCCCTGTATTACTGTCAGTTTTTCTTCCTTTGGTGCGGTGCGTCTAATTCTCTCTACTTATCAAGAATCAAAAGCCCAACAAGTCCTAATAAGAAATAGAAAGTAACTTAACTTACTCATTAGAACGAAGTCGCGGGATTGAATCCCGGCCATGGTGGAAGCATTTCGATGGGGGCTAAATGCGAAAGCACGTGTGTACTTAGATTTAGGTGCACGAGTTAAAGAAACCCAATTGGTCCAAATTTCCGGAGTCCCCCACTACGGCGTGCCTCGTAATCAAATCTTGGTTTTGGCGCATAAAACGCATAACTAAAAAAAAACTGAACTTAGGCATAGCCTGCTATACATACTCTAGGCATAGGAACAGCTGTGTCAGCAATATGCGAACATCCAGTCACAGTGTACAACGTTACCAGAACAGTCAGTATCGGTATAACCACTACGTGAAAGAAAAAGAAAAGTATTCGCAAGCTGCTAAGAATAAAGCTCATGACCACAAATATTGCATTCAAGGCATTGACAGTACTTCCTATCAGAGAGAGCAGGAAAGATTGGTGAAAGTTCGCGGGAATGTGGTGTTCACTCATGAAGGCTCGCTCACTGAGGAGCATGGATTTCCGATATCGTCTACTTTTTTTCTTTAGCACTTGGATATTTCAGCGTGTCGATAAGGCACACCATGGATGACCAAGAGAGTAATCAACGATACTGGGATTCACTTGTGTAAACACGTAACCTGCCCAGCAAGGCTTACACGCGTTCACGCGTGTCCCTGATCCAAATTGTAATCTCATTATTAATGACGAGATCCTCCCCCCCTCCCCCCCAACCCGCTTCCGGCTAGCCTGACATTTGTAGTTCTCAGTGCATGCTGCCATTGAATGAGGACAAAGCAACATACTGTGGGTAAAAATGAAAACTAGAATAAATTCCTTGAGGATATATACCAAATATACCCAAGAACATGATAGATAAGCGAGTAGAGCAGAAAAAAAATGATCCGAAGCTACGGGTCAGTTGACACAGCAGACTTCGTAGACGCGGCTGAATACCCACACAGGAATATATACGGGGCAGTAGTTGTAGATCACACCCAAAACCCACCACAAGAGTGTCATTTACCGCTAAACATTCTGAGACAGCAGAGGAGGTACCCATTACACTGTCACCGGTTTCCACGGATTCTCAAAGCATCATTAGAGATTCTCAGGTGGCCATTAGCAATTGTGCTAAGGGTAGGATCTCTCCGGAAGTGTGAGACATGATCAGAGTCAACGAAGCAAATATTCTCCAACGCAGAGAAGAACGACAAGAAATTGCTCTGGTTCCCAGCGCCTCCGATTCCAGCCATTCCCGCAATCAAGCACAACGAGGTAGCACACAGTGAATCTCGGGATCTTACTCGCCGAGCTGGGTAAGGAGTGACTTCCACCGATCAGGAGAACGCGGAGGAGGAGACTAGAGAGTAAAAGACAAACTAACAAGATTTAGCGATGTTACCAAATTCTATCAAAATCAGAGGCGAATATTACCACCACCTCACGCTAAACTGAACAGAGCTGAGTTCGTTGCTTGAAGGCGATTGCGAACAGACACGTATACCAGCCCAGTGCAACTAAAGACTTTCTACCACGAAATATAGGAGAGCGAAATATGCAAGCTGTACAAGTATGCTAGAGCCACCCTTAAACACATGTTGTGAAGATGTAGAATATATAAAGGTAAAATGGCCGCCTCGCCGGAAGATCTACGGGTGTGGTGGTCGGCCGCGCTGCTCAGCTCAGAACGCCAAGACCAACTTTGGGCCATCCAGCGAGCCATGGAGGTAGTAAGGAAGCAATAGCTCCCAGTGGCCATCTAGGTGGCCCCAGGCCTGGGCCTCCCAGTCGCGGGATCCCAAATAAAGTTATCAAGCCAAAGAAATTCCGCTGTGGTTTCTTCTGCGCGTCGCCATTGTAGAGCAACACGTGCCATGCTCAAATTTCGATTGGACATCGGGAAGATTAACTTGACAAGGATGAGACACGTTTCAGTTTGCAAGAGAAAAGAACGAAAAAAAGAAAAACATATCCACTTTGTTTCCAATCAACTCCGAGTACGAGTATGCAGATTTCGCTTTTCAAGATTTCTCATTCATCCCATCTCATTCCCGACTTCTCTTACTTCCCAGGTGAAGTAGTACGCCCTGTCGGGCTTTCTGTCCATTAAAGCGCAGAAAAGAATAACGTACTCTCACGTACTTCGAAATTAATCACACGGCTTGTAATTGGAATGCTCTGTCGCTGATAAATAGGCCCGTGCAAGACAATCGGATATAGCAGCACACAGTAGTTGTGTTTTTGATGTCGCATATCTTCATGCGAATTTGACTGCAACAAATAATTGATCTCTTTATATTTTTGGCAAGTGATCTTTGTTTGAAAATGTTGCAAAGCGTGTTTCGGATTTAATTCGACCAACTGAAGTTCTCTAACATGCACCCAGTGCACGGTAGACGAGTTTTATTGGACACACCGCCTATGGAATGTGACCACCACGGGGCGACTGGGAATAGAACCTAACGCCTCGAGTCGTTGGAATAGAACCTAACGCCTTGGGTCACCGAAGCACACAACTGACATTTATGCGGCAGAAAGTTTATTAGGGATAAAAGCGAGTGAACAGCCCCGTTCCGAGAGCACTGCACTCGTCGTGTTCCTTCTCTTGAATGCAGTATCGGAGAAGCCAGATAAGCAGC